>NC_071506.1:114218324-114521354 GCF_027887155.1 Malaclemys terrapin pileata | reverse complement strand
GCTGATTTAGTTTTCCATCATTGGAGGTTTTACATATCTCATTCAGATGCATTAGTCACATATATTTTACAAGGGGAGCAGCCTGCTGAGACTTAGTTCTGTTGTGTTGTGGTTCTGTTTATATTAAGATTGGCTACTGCCCTGCTTAATCCCCTTTTCTTATATAACCTGGGAGCTGACTTCTTTTTTCCAGTATTTGCTCCTCTAACTGAGTCTCACGTATATTATTACTAGCTTGTGTTGAAAGGGGAACATAATCCCGTTCTGAGTAAACCTGCTTCTGTAATTTTGTGGCTTCAGATGAAGAGGTCAGCAACAGCAGCAGTACAGTAGCAGAAACAGTCTTACATTCAGACAAGAGAAGGCATTTTTCCCAATAGCCACCATTATCCAGTGGCTGTAGCTGGACATGAGGACCCACAACATAGGTGCAGTGCTTAAGATCTGACCTTTCAGTTCTGCTTGAAGACCTCAGATAGCTGACGGCTACAAAGTTAGGTGCAATCTACTAATCCTAACCGAGAGGTACAAGCATTCTCAGATGTGCTGATCAAATCCAGAGGCTATTGCATAGGCAGTCCACAAATAGGATGAGACTACCAAGCTGCTGCCATATTTGGATGTTTCTTCTGAAGCTGCAGTGCATCTGGAAGTAAGTGACCATACTGACACAAAGCCCATGAATAACGATATGGAGGAAGAGAAGGAGCATACTAATGGAGTATAATTAATAACCAAATATATTTCCAAGAGGAGGGTTGGGGTGGAGCAGAAACCACCTCATCTCAATGTCCTGAGACAGTGCCTGTCCTTCTGTTGCTCAGAAGACCAAGCAGCAGCGTCAGCTACATCAAACTACTGCTGTTGCAGCTGTTATTCTTGGTGCCTTCTAATGGCCATCACTGACGTCATGATTAAATTGGCAGCAGCAGAAGGAACATGGGGAAGGGAAAGCTCATCCTCAGGCCTGCTACCATGTCTGTGCATGGAGTGAACAGGTCTGATTCAGCAATGCTTGTCTTAACAGCTTTGTAATCCCGCTCGGGGACTAGACCACAGGTAGAACTCTGCAGGTGCTACTGTTTTTGCTGCTGTTGCTTTGAGTTTGGAGTTGTGTGTAGATCTTCTCATGTACTCTGTGTCTGCCTTCTTGGTCTTCCTCTTGGTAATGTTTGCTGAGGTATAATGCTTCTTACCTTGTTGTTCTGTCTGCCTAGCTTAATTTCCATAATACTTAACCCATAGTCCCATTGTTTGGTCCCAAGCTGACAAAAATGTTGGCACTCAGTTTACTGATTTTCTTATTAGTTGGCTATGATGTTATTTGGTCACTGGTCACCTCACAATCACAACACATATGTGGACCAGTTGGCAGACTACTGACCCTATAAGTGAATGGGGAGGTGGAGGGTGTGTGTGTGTGTGTGTGTGTGGCCAATCCTGCAGCAGCAAATAGCAGATTGCCACACTGTGTATGTACAGTTTTCAAGATTCTCTTCGGGCTTGATTATGATGCCTCTAATTGGGCTATGTAGTGTTTTATTTGGTATGTTTCAGTGGAACCATTTGTAAAGTAAGGTGCTACCCCAAAAGAACAGGGGTTGTAGAATTGGTACCACACTCCATATAATCTGTTTCGCAAGCTGAGGTGATGGTAGGTAAGTTGATCAGCTTCTTTCTGTCTCCTGGGTTTGTAGCTTCAGGAAATAGGACAATTTTTGTGTGTGTATGGTGAGTACATAACAGTGGCTTTGTCCATATGTTCTGCTTTTCACACTTTATGAATTCAGATGTGTTTTAAAAAACCCAATATGGACCTATTTGAAATGTTTGAAATTTTGAATGAAGGTAGCTTTTCACAGTTTAACGTGCTTCCATGTCTAAAATACCCAACGTGCTTAAGTTTCTCAGAAAAGCAAGACTAGTGGAGGGATGGTATTATGGTTAAGGCACTGGACTGAGAGGAGACATAGGCTCAAATCCTGTCTCTACCACAGACTTCTCATGTATTCAAGGCAAGACAATCTCTCTGTTCCTCCATCTGTAAATTGGTGATAACAATATTTTTTCCTTCTCTTTATCTATTTAGATTACAGGGACTGTTTCTTACTCTGTATTTATACAGTGCTAGCACAATGGAGCTTGGTTCCAACTGGGGACATTAGGCCCTACTGGATTGCAAGTAAATAATAATAAAATACTACAAGGGTTCTGTGATAATAATGTAACTGAAATAAATTGCTGCGTGAACCAAAATTGAGTTTTCAACATTAAAAATCTTAGCCACAATATTGACGAGTTATAGAATTTTGCATTGAATATATTCCAACTTGAGCACAGACGTCATCATTACAAAGCTGCCTGCACGTGGAGGGATGATTTGGTGTTAAGATATCAATGTTCCTGAATCTAAAGCCCTCACTCATGTTGAATGGCACTTTTGCTAGCCAACACAAGTACAGCCATATTGATCAGGACACGCAGTAGAATGGAACACAGTCACAGAGATGGATTTTAAAGTGCAAGCCACAACTGTATTAATTTTTAATGGGTGAAAAAATCAGGTGTTTACTTTAACCTAGTGTGGTGTTAAATGAATATTCGATATTCAAAGTCAGCCCTTTTCAGTCTAACCCTAGGATTAAGCTCAATTCTGACTCCTCTTCCCTACTCCACCCAGAGGGGGAATGAGATACACCTGAGCATTACCTCAGTCTGTAAAGACTAACAGTCTCTCATTCTTCCTGAAGGCTAATGGGTCTTTTACTCATGTTTACCAATGGGAGTTAGCCCTTGAGCCTCTCACCTGCATTTGATGCCCGCAACAAGTTGCATTGAAGTTACGAACTCCACTCATATATGTACAATTTTTACATTCCTGTCCATATGTTTTATTAACCTAAAACCAGGCATCTAGGCTGCTGTAAAGAAGGTGAAGAAATCATTGGATACCCTGCCAGTTTTGACCTGAGGGGAAAATCTTTCCTGATCCCCCAAACTGGCAATTGGTCAGATCCATGGCACCTTGAAACACAGTTCAAACTATACCTCTATTATAGAGTAGAGCAGGCAGGGCAGGGCAGCAGCTACCGTAGTATGTCCGCTGCATGCACTGAGGGATTCATATACATCAAGACCAGATGGGAGGGTGTGAGAGACAAATCAGCTTGCTTGTCTGCTCCACAGCCTAGCCAATGGCAGAAGGAACAGGTGGAAAAATCTCCTCCTCCCTCACCCTCCCATTCAGGCACGATGCTCACATGCACTCTGGGGGAGAGGGGGGAGAAGATTCTGGAGCAGCTGAACTTGTCTCTTGCTCGCTACCCCTTCTCTCAGGACCCCAGGGTTCTCTATCCCCTGCCAATCCAGTGAAACAGCTCCCTTGTTGAGGTGGTCTGGTGGGGTGAGAGGGCATTTTTCAAAGATATAGAGAGGCACTCTCAAATAAAAACCAACTGGGATTACACACGTATGAAAAATTATTTTGGGTCATAATCACAAAATTGCCATTGTCCATGTAATGACTTTGGATCAGGATCTATAAATGTTTCATATCCTGCAGACTGAAAGTTTCCACTCAATTTATTACTCATGTTAATCTGGGAAATGGAAACCGAAAAAGGGTGTGAGACAGAGAACCTCTCACTAATGTACTGACATTTATATTAATCACCAGAGTTAAAGGTATGGTTCAGCTCCTTTATACTTTGAAATCAAGCCTAAGGTCTGTAAGTTACAACAAAAACATTTGACTGCTCAACTTACTTTAAGATAGGACACTTTGATCACATGCTTGACAATGAAGATAGGGTTGTGGAAGGAAAGAATGATTTGCTGACATAAGCATACTGGTTTTCCTCATGCCAGTAAATGAAAGCTTATGATCATGAAGAGTCATTTTAGGTGTCCTTTTTCTGTCTGTCTATTTTTCTTTTTCATCTACACTGAAACAACATCATAAAAGGAAAAAGTAGCGTATGTGTTGAAGTCAAGAAACCCGATTTCTTTATTTCATTAGAAAACAAGGCTGCTGTTTCAGATGACATATTTGGTTTTGACAAAATTGTCAAAAAAAATTTAACTCCTCTTTTTTCCAGATCAGATGATTTATTTAAAACCAGCAGTGCCCTGCAAAGGAATTCCTCTGACTATTATTAAAGACAGATCTGATTTTGCAAACTCTGTGTTATTTTGAGATAAGAAAATTGCACAGAAATAAACAACTTGACATTTTACTTCCTCTTTACACTCTGCCTCCGATGCAAACCACATGAGCTAGGCACATAGGTTTGGAAATATGAAACATGACAAATCATTGTTTTGTTTTTCTTTTTAAACTTGAAACCAAAGAAATTGTACACGTCCCAATGAATTACACAGTTGAGATTCCCTAGGTAACCTTTGGTTTTTCAGAACCTATTTTATTGCTTAGAAAGTTGTTAGGCCAGAACAGTAATTGTTTATTAGGCCTCAGCATATAGTTCAAGCAAAATAATATCAAACACACTTTTTTAAAACTACCGATCCTGAACTGAGCCTATTTCCTCTTAAAGGCATAATATATCATTGAATTGGACTGTGACTGATAGACAGAATGGGTAAAATCCCTTCCCTTTGAAATTTTGCCATTGACTTCAGTCAGGCCAGGATTTCACCCAGCATGCCTATTGTTCTTCTTCGAGAGATGTCCCTGTGGGTGCTCCACTACAGGTGTTGGTGCGTCCCTGCGCCTTCGCCCGGAGATTTTTGCAGCAGTACTCATAGCGGCCACGCATGCTCAGAATCTGCCCCCCCGCTGTGACTCTAGGGTAATAGAACGCATGCGTGGCCGGTCTCCTCAGTTCCTTCTCAACCGTCCCCGGCCTGAGACGGAGCTCAGCAGACTCATTAGAGAATCCTTCACTATTGCCTTAATTATCCTTTAGAAACCAGTTTTTTCTGTCAGTTTTCTCTGTTAAAATAGTTACTTACCCAGTTTATCTTAAAAAAAAAAAAAAAAAAAAAATTTCCTGTCAGCCGCGGCTATGCCGGGCTCCACCGGTTTCAAGCGCTGTGCTATTTGTAAGGAAGCTATCCCGTCATCGGACGGGCACTACAAAAATCTATCGGGTCAGTTTCAGACCCAGGCATTGAAGCCGGCTCCGCTACCCGACACAGCCCCCCCCCCTCAAAAAAGCTCAAGAAGTCTACGAAAAAGGGCCACCTTTCCTCACCGAGCAAGACTGAGGCATAAAGTTTCTCCAGGCAGATCAACGATCTCTCTGCCTGTGATTCCTCGCCTCAGCAATTTTCACGAGCCAGGCTCCTCCGGAACAGCGCAAAAGCCGCCTGAGGCTTCAGCGCCGCCGAGAAGCTCCGGTGCCGAGGCATCAGGCTTCCAGTTGCCTGCCTCAGGGACGGCACCATTCGGCACCGCGAATGAGACGGTGCCGACATTCTACAGCACGCCTCACCCGAGGCAGCCCGACATTTCTCGCCCGGCACCGACCGCGGCACCGACGCCTGCGGGGCATTCTGACACACAGATCACAGCCAGAAGCCCCGATCGCAGGAATGCTCTTGTGCAGCAGCCTCTGTCGGCTCAGCTTTCATCTCCCGCAGGAGCTGCTTTCACTCATTTTACCCAGACAGCTGATCTGCTAGTATCACCTACCTTGCAGTCTCCGCTCATGAATGCATATTCTGTTTCGATGCCTGAGTCAGGATCTGAGCAGTTTTCCTCCAGTGAGGAGGAAGCAGATCCACAGGGAGTTTTTTCCCCATATCATGACTCCCAGCCCCGGACCCAGAGCAATAAGGGCTATGGAAATACTACCTCATCCCACTCTCAGGACCCTGCCCCTTGGGGGATGAACCCCTGGATGGCACCACCTATGCCCTACCCGCCACCATGGCAATACTGGACACCATGGACATCATACCCTCGGGAACACATGCCCCGTGGCCATTCGACCAGGCGCAACACTGATCCAGTGCCGTCTCCTAATGCATATGCTAGTGACACGAGACGCCTGGCAACACAGCCACGTTCCCAGGATAAACCTAGCCCTTCTCCTGGTCCAACAGATCCGGAGTTAGCACCGGAGGAAGCATTACTTCCCCTTCCTCCCACTCCCTCTGATGAATATACAAAATTCCAGGACCTCTTTAAGAGAGTTGCTAGTGACCTGAACATTAACTTGGAAGTGGTTCCCGAACAACAGCATGAGCTAACGAACATCCTACAGCCCCCTTCTTCCTCCAGAGTGGCACTTCCAATTAACGCAGCCCTTTTAGAACCCGCTAAGTCCATCTGGCAGACTCCAGCGACAAGCCTACCTACCTGCAAGCAAGCGGACAAGAAGTATTTTATTTCTCCAAAGGACTCTGAATTCCTTTTTACCCACCCAGCACCAAACTCATTGGTAGTGGACGCTGCGAACCACAGGGCCAGACAACAGTATTCTCGTTCTGCCCCACCTAACAAGGATAGCAAACGACTGGACCTGTTTGGTCGCAAGGTCTATGCATCCTCCACCCTCCAATTTTGCATAGCTAATTATACTGCAGTCCTGGCAAAATACGACCATAAAAACTATAATAAGTTAATGGACTTTATTGATGACATTCCAGAACAAAGAAAACAACAGTTCAGAGCTATAGTTTCTGAGGGCCAAGCCATTTCACGCACCGCTCTCCAAGCAGCCCTCGATGTAGCCAACACAGCGGCAAGATCTACCGCTACAGCGATAGTCATGCGACGGGGCTCATGGCTCTCCTCTTCCTTTTTTCCTTGCGAAGTTCAGAACACAATTGAAGATCTTCCCTTCGACGGTGACAAACTCTTTGCTGCTAACACGAATGAAGTGCTTCATTCAATGAAAGACTCCAGAACAACCCTCCGGTCTTTAGGTCTCCAGACACCTACGGCAAGAAGACGACAATATCGATACCAACCATACCACCGGCCACATTATCCCGCATTTACGCAACCTTCCCATAGACCGCAGGAACAGCAACAGCCGCAACGTCCACGACCAAGATTCCAGCGACGTCGCCCAAACTCTACAGGGGCGCCTCAACCCCCACCAGCTAATAGGCAGATTTGAAAACTTGGTCGAGGGTTTAGAAAGCAATGCCCTCACTTCAGCCAGCACACCAATCTTTGGACACCGCCTACGACCTTTTTTCCAACAATGGAGGAAGATTACCTCCGACAAGTGGGTCTTAGAGGTAGTTACAATTGGATACGTCATCCCCTTCCTCTCCTTACCTCCCACCCACCCACCCTCCCCGTCCCTCTTCAGGGACCCTTCTCACGAGCAGCTACTCCTCCAAGAGGTGCAACATCTCCTTCATCTGGGAGCAGTAGAAATCGTGCCAGAGCGACACAGAGGGAAGGGTTTTTACTCCCATTATTTCTTAACGGAGAAGAAAAATGGGGGATGGCGACCAATCCTCGATCTCAGGCGGCTCAACAGATTCATCAAAAAGCAAAAGTTCAAGATGGTGACCCTCAATACCATAATCCCAGCGCTGGAGCAGGGCGACTGGTTTTCTGCCCTCGACCTACAAGATGCCTATTTCCACGTCACTATACATCCGGCCCACAGACGTTTCCTCCGATTTACCCTTGGTTCCACACATTTCCAATACAGGGTACTCCCCTTCGGACTATCTACAGCCCCCCGTGCGTTTTCCAAACTTCTAGCTGTAGTCACTGCTCACCTCAGGAGACAAGGGGTAATAATATTTCCGTACCTCGACGATTGCCTCCTCAAAGCTTCAACATTCGACGAGGCGCTCCGGTTCACACGACTCACAGTCGAGTGCTTTCTTTCTCTCGGCCTACAAATAAACAGAGACAAATCCACATTACGCCCCACCCAGCACCTTCAGTTCATAGGCGCAGACCTCGACTCTCGGACCGGGCTAGCATCGCTCCCACCCGATCGCTACAATTCCATAAAACAACTGACCACAACTATTCGCAACAGCCCTCAGGTAACTGCCCGAGACTGCCTGCAACTACTAGGTCACATGGCCTCGTGCACTTTTGTCATCCAGAATGCACGCCTACACATGAGGTGCTTCCAAGCGTGGCTGGCAACGGTTTACAAACCGAATATGCATTCTTTAAACAAGACTCTCTCCCTGCCTACTCCAGTCAAAGACTCGCTACGTTGGTGGACCGTCCACTCCAACCTTTGTTCTGGAGTCCCGTTTCTTCAACAGGCTCCATCACGCATTCTGACCACCGATGCATCTATGACAGGGTGGGGTGCACATATGTCTCATCACACAGTACAGGGACTATGGTCACCAACCGAGACCTCCCTGCACATAAATGTACTAGAACTTCGAGCCATTCGCAACGCGTGCCGTCACTTCCTGCCACTAATCAAACATCATCACCTACGCATAATGACGGACAACATTGCTTGCATGTTTTACGTAAACAGGCAGGGCGGAGCTCGTTCCCATTCGCTGTGCACAGAGGCTATGAAGCTCTGGAATTGGTGCATTGTGAACAACATCCGGGTATCAGCTGCTTATCTTCCCGGAATCATGAACACCACAGCGGACGAACTGAGCAGACGCTTCCCATGGGACCACGAGTGGGAGATAGACGAGAAAACCATTCACAACGTATTCAGCATCTGGGGTTATCCAACAATAGACCTCTTTGCAACTGCAAAGAACAAGAAATGTCTCAATTTCTGCTCCAGAGCAGGACTGGGCAAACATTCCCTGGGGGGACACATTCATGATCTCATGGCACCGAAACCTATTCTATGCGTTTCCCCCGATACCAGTTCTCAACAGGGTTCTGATAAAAATACGAACGGATCGAGCCAAGGTGATCCTCATTGCCCCATCGTGGCCCAGACAACCATGGTTTCCCTTCCTCACCAGAATGTCAATCCAACCACCAATCTCCCTGCCGCTTATTCCGAACCTTCTATCTCAGCAGCACGGTCGTTTTCTCCACCCCAACCTGTCCATGCTTCACCTCAAGGCCTGGTTCCTACGTGGTTCTCCCAACGCGAATTAGATTGCTCCGAACAAGTTCAGGAGGTGCTCCTACATAGCAGAACGCAAGCTACTCGCAAGACCTATCTTCAAAAGTGGAAACGATTCACACATTGGTGTTCTGCCAAACATCTTTCTCCTACCTCGGTACCTCTTCCGTTTATATTGGACTATCTCTTGGGCCTTAAGCGATCCGGCCTTTCTTTCAGCTCCATCAGGGTCCATTTAGCTGCTATTACGACTTTCCACGACAAAATTGATGATACGTCTGTCTTTGCTCACGCTACTACGAAGCGTTTCCTCAAGGGCCTACAAACCTTATATCCAGACATTAAACAACCGACCACCCCCTGGGACCTTCATCTGGTACTGTCTGCCCTAACTCAGCAACCCTTCGAACCCCTAGCCACGTGCTCCCTTTTACACCTCTCCATGAAAACAGCGTTTCTAGTGGCAATTACTTCTGCCAGACGGGCAGGAGAAATAGCAGCTCTCATGGCTCATCCACCATATACGATATTTTTTAAAGACAAGGTTACCCTCAGATTGCATCCCAAATTTCTTCCAAAGGTTCACTCATCATTCCATATTAATGAACCCATACACCTCCCGACTTTTTTCCCGAAACCACATGCAAACTCCTTTGAAGCCTCAATGCATACACTAGATGTTCTCAGAGCCTTGTCATTCTATTTGGATAGAACCAAACCCTTTAGAACCTCCTCTAGACTTTTTGTCTCTGTTGCAGAGCGCTCCAAGGGCATGCCTATTTCTACCCAGAGACTCTCAAACTGGATCTCCCAGTGTATCCGACTGTGCTATCAGATGAAAGGGGTTGCACCTCCAGATGGCATTAGAACACACTCCACTAGATCTCTGGCTGCCTCCATCGCGTTCTTACGCAAAGTCCCCTTGGCTGACATTTGTAAAGCAGCCACCTGGTCATCTGACCATACTTTTGTTAAACACTATGTCCTTATTCAAGGCCCTTTATCTGACATACGCTTGGGCAGGGCTGTACTCTCGACGGCGTTCCTACCAGATCCGAAGTCCCTACCTCCTTAAGATACACTGCTTTTAAGTCACCTGTAGTGGAGCACCCACAGGGACATCTCTCGAAGAAGAAGAGGAGGTTACTCACCCTGTGCAGTAACTGACGTTCTTCGAGATGAGTGTCCCTGTGGGTGCTCCACTACCCACCCTCCTCCCCTCTACTTCGGAGTTGGGGGGCCTCCGTGGTAGAGAAGGAACTGAGGAGACCGGCCACGCATGCGTTCTATTACCCTAGAGTCACAGCGGGGGGGCAGATTCTGAGCATGCGTGGCCGCTATGAGTACTGCTGCAAAAATCTCCGGGCGAAGGCGCAGGGACGCACCAACACCTGTAGTGGAGCACCCACAGGGACACTCATCTCGAAGAACGTCAGTTACTGCACAGGGTGAGTAACCTCCTCTTTTGGTACAAATACTGTGTGATTGCACTGAAATATCAATCTATTATAAACCAAATATTAGTGTCAATATGCTAATCACTCTGCTCCTAAGCAGTAAACAGTTTTGACTTTTCAAATTTAAATGTAAAAGGTTAGAAGAATAATGTATTATGGAAAGAAGTTTCCCATAGTTAAGGTTGAAGCCATCTTTCCATTCATTATAAGCCTGATTTTGAATTTTCCTCTCCAGCAGCTAACTTTCAGTCTGGCTGAAATTTCACTGGCAGAATATTATGCCAGGGTAACATTTGTCAGGAAAGTTTGAGATAAATTAGATATGATTATTTTGTTTATTGTGGACATTAATTTCTTGGGAAGTTTTCTAACTTTTGTGTGTGTGTGTGGTTTATTATATCTTAAAAACATCATAGTCTAGGAGCTTTGTTTATTATCCTGTTGGCATCAATAAGAAATGGTGGCTTTGATTCTCTTTGGAAATTTAGCAGTAAATTAATAAAGTTACTAACTGCAGGTTATGTTAACATTTGGAACCCCGCATGCTGGAAGTGCACCTCCTGAGATGGGCATAACTTTGATTTTGCCTTGTCAGCTCATGGGCTACATTTTGTGGGAGTGACTGATTCTTTCAAGACAGCATGGTTTAGTGGAATGAGCCCAGGGCTGGAAGTCAGAGTCCCAGCTGTATCATTGACAAGGCATAACTTGTGCTGCTTTTATAATTTGTGCCTTCCAACCAAAGAACTCAGTGCACCCAAATAACAACAAATTAAATCTTATAATTCTTTGTAAGCCAGGCAAGCATTTTTATCTCATTTTGCTGAAAGGGAAAGTGAGGCTTAGAGTTGAGGTAGCTTGGCCTAGCTTGGATAGAGCAGATCCAATACTTGGGCCTAGAACTCCTGATTGTTAGTTTCATGGCTAATTCACTACACCAACTCTGAGTTGCACCTACTTACATCATCTTTGATTTTAACACTCTGTCTCTCATTCCTCATATGCAAAATGGAGATGAGACAACTTAAGTCATAGAGAGTGGGTGGATTAATTAATGTTCATATTGCATTTGGCAAATTTAAACATTGTTATGTATGAATGGTAGATTCTCCATAGTTAAGGTTATGAAAAAGGGCTGCATGATTTGGAAAACTCCTATCCCCCAGTCCTCTCTATCTTCAAGAGGAGACACTCAGATACTATGGCTCTGGAGCCCATATAAGTACTGAGGTAAAAAGGCATATAGGTAGACAGACTTTCTAAAGTATCTCACATACAATATAATGGAAAGGCTAAATGTGTGGATGTCTCATCTTCTGGTTAATAATCAAAATAAGAAAATAGTTCCAGTACTGGGATGGCTAATAGAAAGTTCTTATTTGGCTTAAGTAACAGGGGTTTATGCTTTTGGAACTGGTATTTCTAGAGTGTGTCCCCATTGATGACCATGTTGTCTGAATTAATGTAGTGGTCCTCTCCCAGAGGACTATATTTGAGGAGAAAGTTTCTGGGTAATCCTTCAAGGCAGTTTTCAAAAATCAGTGATTTGAACTTTTGAAAACATTTCCCTGATTTATTTGTATATTTATCATTTATTTGATTGGCTTTACTATATAATATATAGGATGAGTGATTCATTGAGTCCACTGTCCTACCTCTTGTAGTAGCCAACAGCTTTGTTACAAAGGAAGGCAAAAAACAGATTTAATAATTAGAGCTTGTCAGGAATTTTTTCTCAGAATGATTTTCTAGTTGAAAAGGCAGTTTCTGCAAAATAAAACATTTTCTTGGCAAAATTTTGCCAAAACTTTTGATTTTCTTTTAGGAAAATCTAAGGGAAATATTGGGTCAGGTTGATCCAAATCAGAATAGTTTGAATAAGTTTCAACAAACTTTTCCCTATCAGCATATTGCCTTGTGGGAGTTGTAGTTCAAGCTCCCATTCTCTCTTGAAAGCTGGTCTCCCTGGAGGACTACATCTTGTCATAATGAACTTTAAATGAAGCATTTCAGATCAGTTCAATAAACCAAAATGAACAATTTCAATTTCAGGACTGTTTAGTATTACATCAATAGCATCTTGTTAAATTGCTTGTGATAGATGCAGGGGCTATCAAAGATGTGCATACCTGCAATACCTGTTGCCTCCTTTCTCCTGACCTATACATGGAGGGAATGTCTGAGCTAGGAACATCGAAACATCTAGCCCCTCTCTCCTTCTTCTGCCTGATCCCCAAGGAAATCAGAGTAAGAGGTCACAATTGCTAGTAGCTCTTGCTCTAGTGCTTCCCTAATGAAGCATGAGGGAAGAAAAGAAGCAGGAAGAAGAAGGGACTGTACCAAAAAAGTAGGGAGAAAATGTATGCAATGGGAGAGCATAAACTGAGAGTAAAGGGAACAACCTGGGAGGCCCAGTTAAATATCTTGTCTCAGCCCCAGTACTTTCTGAACATGTCCTTCGTTCTGCTGCACACTTCCTGTGTCACCCTGGGCAAATTCACTTACCCCCTTGATGTATCAATTTGTATCATCTGCGAAATAGGGATAATAATATTTCCCTACTTCATAGATGTGCTTTGAAGATACTTCAGTAATGGTTATAAAGTGCTTTATATTCTGAAGTGGAAAGTGCTGTTTAGAAGTTGCTAACTAATATATGCTAGTCACCTATTAACAGCAGCTGAAATATGTAACTTTGGGTAGCTCATCATCTGCATAAGGCAAATGCAGCATTGCTGCATGAGATGGTTTCTTGGAGACTAGTATCATATAAAGCCTTTTTCCTGTATTATATTAATAAAGCTGACTAACATTGGTTATTTGGTCTCTTGAGTATATTTCATAATGAATCAAAGTGTGGTCAAGCAATAGACCTTACAATTTATCAACAAATTGATGAGCCAGCCAGGAGTCATCTAGCCAAAACATCAGTCAGACCAAACAATGTGGGGTTGTGACCTAACTGTTTGGAGGATGCTAATGCTCAGTAAGAGGTGGGGTGCTAGTTCGCGTTAATCTCACATATACTCATGCAGCTGGCCAGGTCAAAGAGCACTATAAGCACTCAGACAATTCCAATACATGCAGGAGGTGCTACTGTAATTTTTCATAATAAGCGCTACTACAGCAGAATGGCTTTTTAAAAGTAACTGATTTTATAAATAGTGTATAATAAAGCACTTTAGGCAAAATGCCAATACTTTAGGAATCTCTGGGTAAAAAAGGCACATTTAAGTGTATACATAGAAATTAAAGTATGTTTCTTGGCTAAATGCCAGACATGGAATAAAAAGAGAGGGAAAGAATTCTCTCTCAGAAATGCCCTATAACAAACTTAAAGCCATGACAAATGAAAGTGAGAGACGGGAGACATTGAAATCCTTTGTTGTACAAGTTGTATATAGTCATGTTGGTCCATCGTTTGGGCTCCATATTGTAAATGTTAACCATTGGGGTCACATATATATCTTGTTTAAATTGGAAATGGAGGAAAAGAGTGAAAAGGGGGAAAATGTGGTGCAAAATGCTATTGCAAAGCTTTGCCTCACTTGTTTAGCAAGCATTAAACAATAAAGTAAGAGAGCTGGCAAAAAACTTAAAAGTGGAACAAAATCAAAATAGAAAATTAAAACAGCAAGTGGAAGGTATAAGCAACCGCAATACCCCTCTTTCATACAGTATACGGGAAATTATAGGAAGACTAAGAAAACTGTCTGGCAAAATGCAGCCAGCAAGAGGGAAAAAAAATAGTCTAGCAAAGACAGATTAAAAATCTTAAAAAATATGTATGGAGTAGACCCAAAACAGTTAACTGCAGGAAGGAAGATCACTCCTGTAATCAAGCTGAAGTGCAGACAAAAGCAACAGGCACTTGCAGAACAAATTCAGGGTTTGAGGGAACAGGTAACAACCCTCACTCTCCTCACAGACCCAGGATAAAAACCAGAGGTCCTGGATCTCAACCCCCTGCTCTAACCCATTAAATCCCACTCCCTTCCCAGAGCCAATAATATTATATTTTTCCCTCTTGTATTATTCACTTGGCTTAGTTTCCTGAATTCGTTGCTGCTGCCTGTACTTTAAAATAACCTCACAGAGTTAATTAGCTCTCTTTGCTCATATCTCCCTCCCTCCCCACATTGCTTTCTCCTCACTTCTGCTTTCTCTGTGTTTTAATGGCTAAAAGTTAGAGTTATTACAGAAATCCCCATTGCAGAAAAAGGAGCAACTGAAAATAACAAAAAAATCATCAAAATGCTCAAGATAAAAACTTTACTTTAAATAAGTCAAGTAAATAAATAAGTTTAGCCCTTCAGGAATGCAACAGCTAAACATACTTTTTACTTTCTCGAAGATCTGGTTGCCAAGCAACAGAAATGCTAACTCTGCTTCTAAATAGTATTTTAAAATAAAGGTAATATAAAGTAATGAAAACTGCCTTAAGTTAGTTAAATTAATACAACAAATTGGACAAATAATAGGGATTTTTATCAATTCTTATTGAAAGTTTTAAATAAAAAGTTAATAACTTGCCTAATTAATGTTGAATTCTTTTGTTTTTTTCCAAAATGCATTGTCTTAATAAGTTTAAATTCTTAATGCCTCATCTTGTATAGTTATAAGTACAATTCTGACACCATTTGTCTTTAATTGTAAGTTTGTCATATACGTCATGTATGTTGTCCTATGTTGTGTGTCATGTGATTAATTTTTGTTTTATTTTGTTGCAACAAAAGCCAATTTTACACTCATAATGATCAAAGAAATCTTTTTAATATAAGTGGTCTATATTAATGTTATGGTTGGGGTATAACCATCATAATAACAATTCATTTTTTTGCAAAACTCAAAAATGCCTCAGTTATAAATATACGTACATATGTTTCTGTCTCAATAAATAATACAATTGAAAACAAAAGGTTTTATTTTATTAATCAAAGACATTTTGTTACAAAAAATTAGGGAAAAAACTCATTAATGCAAAGGTAATATTGACAAAATATAATTTATTTCATGTTTTTGCCTTTGTTAACTATTAAGTATAGTAATACAAATCTTATACCAAAAATGTCTAAAAATATAACAATATATATTATGTCTGATTATGTTGCAAAATGTTAAAGCTAACCAATTCAACAGGTTTCTACCCTGTGTTTCTTAAGCACAACCAAGTGCCATGAAAGTTTAATACTCTCTAAGTGTTTGCATAAATCTGCATTTAAACTCTAAAAAGTTTAGGTAAAAATTCTGTTGCTAGCTCTTTTGCTAAAACAGGGTACTCAGTGAGGGAGAGTAATACACCTTCTCACAGAAGACTGAGATAGAGCATCTATTTTAGCAGTCAAACAATATATTTATTATGGAAAATTAGTAATGCAAAGTTAAGGAAATAAAAATAAATGTCTACATAAAAACTGCAAAAACATCTAAAACTGGTATATTTGTGCTGAAGAATTGGGAAAATCAGAGCAAAAGCCCATAGCTTGTGTTATAAATGACTTGTTCCCACTTACACTGTAAATAAACTAAATCTGGGTATAAATTTGGGTTATTGAAAACAAGAGAAATGTAAAACAAGCAAACAAAATTTGATCATGTTAACCAATTTAAGCTGTGTTAGGGTGTGTCCCACAGACCAGAGACACCAGACTACATCAGTGTAAGGTGAGGAAACCCCTGGGTGTTGGAAGAAGAAAAGATAAAGTGTATTGTAAATAACAGACGGGTCAACTACACTTCAAGCTACCATATATGGACAATTGAGTATGCAATTGACAATAGAGATCTCATAAAGAGCACTAGCCAGGCCAGGTCTAAATGTTATTTAAATTGTATATTATAAATCAAAGAGAGTTTATGCATATACCTGTGTCTTTCTCAGTAGAATATGGCTAAATTTGGTTATTATAAATGCAAATATGTCTTTACTGTATACTTCTGTTTTAATTAATATAATAACATCTTATCAGGAACATACACAAGATTCGAGGGCTAGGCAAAAAACTACTCCTCAGTCTGGTATCTTTCAAAATCTAGATGGAATTATTGGTTACATTTCAGGATTTTCTGAATCTGAAATGTGTATTTGGAACAGAGGTTAATATGAATATCTATCTATCTATCTATCTATCTATCTATCTATCTATCAAAACACATTAACTATTTTGATCACCAGGCAGTGGAACCATCTTTAAACCTATAATTTATGGTACTGAGAGGCTGGTACTGAAAAATGGTACACCATTTACAATATGCATGACCTTGCTAAACTATTTGATCACACACAAGTAAAAATTAACAGACTAATTGCAGCAAATGATATGAGGGCAAGGAAAAGCTGGGCTAGTAAAAAATATTTGTATTTCTTATGGGAGTTACATGGTAACTACCATAATCAGCTGATTAGGCAACTTTAAAAAAGGAAAGTTACCTAACCTTATTAGTAATAGTTAGTTAACTGGTATTGCCCTCAGTGTATAACAAAAACTATGGCTAACTGGCACAGTGTATTAAATCATGTAGACAAATTCCCTTTTAGTACCAGTCATAATTTGGTGTCAGTGACATCACATCCTAATTGAGGCACATGTTAGTTAAAACACTCTTGCTGTATCACTACCAATATTGGATCATGACACAGCAATATTTAATAAATATTGGTTACTATCCATTCAGTACGTTATCTGCAAGAAACAACTGGATTTATGGCAACTAATGGTGTATCACACAGCAATGCAAACCTAAAGAGTACAACACGTGGCTTATTAGGCCAGGACTGTTTTTGACATTGTAACTCCAGTGTGTGGCCACAATGGTTTAGGCCAGTACAATGAAAGAGAGAACTAGCTGCTCCTGTGTTCTGCACAATAAAGCTTACCACATGGCAACAACCAGCAGTACAAGGAACCTGTAATATGAATGGACAGTACTGGGTACTAACCAATTACAAGAAATGTATATGAAGGCTTCACCTGTGATGTCACTACTCCAAATTTCTGTTTTACTTCTCATGTATGCAGCACTGTGGGACACACTATAATAATGCCTATCCCCATTTTTCAAAATGAATCTATTATCCAAAGTAAGTCCCAATACCAGGATGAAGTTAAAACTTACTTTCCAATTTCAACATGCATATTAATCTCTTTAAATTTAAAATATTACTAAACGAAGAAAACACACACATTGTTTAGATTGGTAATGACATGTAAAAGGCAAAAGAAGCCTTGAATGACTTTATCCATGATGGTGATCTTGAAATACTAATTTCATACACTTGAATAAAAGCTGCATTTAAGGCTTTGTTTGCATTACAAGGCATATTAATTTTAGCTGTGTTAATTATGTATTGCTACATACACAGTTTGTTAAAACACTTTAAATCACATATTAAGGCCTTCAGCACTAATTCATGCATTAATTTGGCAGAGATGTTGCCTTGACTATAACAATCATCAAGGTGACTATCGGGGTCTGTTCTTTAAGTTATAGATATAGATATATATGTATTGAGCACTGTGATAAACGAAGGGGGGGAGCTCCCTTATATGGACACCCAGCCAGCCAGTTAGCTATAAAATTAGTAGCTGTTCTCTACTTGTTTTACCTGTAAAGGGTTAAAAAAGCCTATAGATAAAAGGAAGGGAGTGGGCACCTGACCAAAAGAGCCAATAGGAGAGCTAGAACTTTTTACAATTGGGAAAAAACTTTCCCTTTGTCTGTCATTGTTCTCCGGAGAGAGGAGAGACAGAGCAGCGATGCTGTAAGAAGCTAAACCAGGTATGAAAAATCATCAAATCATACCTAGGAATTACTTATCTGAAACCCCAGATAGATCAGAGAATGTCTAGGAAGACATGATTCGGGTTATTTCTTTTATTTCTTATTGGCTTGTGGACTCCACTGTGCTAACCCCAGGTGCTTTTGTTATGCTTGTAACCTTTAAGCTGGACCTCAAGAAAGTTATTTTGATGCTTAATCATTATAAGTGGTTCTTTTTAAATCTAGCAAAAAGCCTAGGTTCCATATGTCTTTTCTTCCTTTTTGTTTTTAATAAAATTTACCTTTTTTAAGACCAGGATTGGATTTTTGTGTCCTAAGAGGTGTGCATAGGTTGTTTAATTGGCTGGTGGTAACAGTTGATTTCCTTTTGTTTTCTTTCTCAGCTCCTTCCACAGGGAGGAATTCCCAAGTGCGTCTTCCTGCGTCCCAAGGGGTTTTTTGCACTTGGGTGGTGGCAGCATCTACCCATCCAAGGTCAGAGAGAAGCTGTAACTTTCAGATTTAATACAAGCCTGAAGTGGCCAGTATTAATTTTTAAAATCCTTGCGGGCCCCCACTTCTGCACTCGAAGTGCCGGAGTGGGGAATCAGCCTTGACAAGCATCGATAACATTAAGCACTAATATTGTAACCGTAATAAAGCCTAAACTGGCCTATACCATGAACCTTTTCACTTATGCTAAGTATCCCATAATAACTCGCATTTGTGGAAGTAAGCATTTGGCATAAGCAGATGGGAAACCTGTCAAAATCAAAATACATGCATTTTGTGCCTTAGTACAAGCTAGAGAAGTACCTTTGTGGACCAGTACCTGAAATCAGGGCTATCCTTAGGCATACACAGCGTACGCAGCTGCGTAGGGCACCATGAAATTTGGGGCACCAAATTGCCCCAAATTTCATGGTGCCGTAGGCAGCTGCATGCCACATACACGGCAGCACCAGCCCCGGCGACAAGCCTCATCCCTCGGCCGCCCCCCCCCTGCAAGGGGCAGGGCCGTCCCTAGGGGGTTGTGGGGCCCCGGACAACTCCCTCCGCCCTGTCTCTTATCCTTCCCCCTGCTATGCCCCCAGTCTGTCCCCATTCCACCTAGTCCCCCAGTGACCCCGCATTCACTGGCAGCGGTGGGAAGCGGAGCAACCCAGCCCCAGACCGCTCTATTCCGCCAGCTCCGTTTCTTGCAGCCAGTGAGTGCGGGGAAAGGATTGCCCCCGCATTCACTGGCGGTGGGAAGTGGAGAGACGCGGCCCCGGCCTGCTTCACTTCCCTTGCCCCGGCCCCAGCCATGTCCCTCGGGTTGGGGAAAGGACTGCCCCCGGCTCTCACCAGCGGCGGAAAGCGGAGTGCCGCGGCTGGGAGCTGGTGGAGTAGAGCGGGCTGGGGCTCAGCTGCTCCGCTTCCCGCTGCTGCCGGTGAGTGGGGGATCCCTTCCCCCAAGCCTCCTCCCCTGAGCGACACGGCTGGGGCTGGGGCGAGGGAAGCGAAGTGGGCTGCTCCTGGCCCCCCGCTAATCCCCTGGGCCACTCTGGGCCTGTGGGGCCCCCAAAGGTGGCCCCCCACAGCTCCTGCCTCCCAGACCTTGGGGGGGAAGGCCTGGGGCCCCACAGAGCCCCCCACGGCGTGGGGGGGCTGCATAGGGCACCCAAATGGTTAGGGACAGCCCTGCCTGAAATGCTACTATGCAAAACAAAGCTAAGGAAGGAACAGAACAACAAGTTACAGAACTGGGACAAAGTGATGGGTTGGATTTGAATGATGTGTAAAGAAATGTACAACTTGTAAAATCATTACATAAATAATACGAGCAGAAATGTGTAATTTTGAGGGGCACAACTTCTGCAAAAGGTGACTATAACATCTCTGCACTAGATGGCTTCTTAGAGACGGATATAGTATAAAATCTTTTTCCTGTACTATATTAATAAACCTGATTAACACTAGCTATTTGGTCCCTTGAATATATTTAATAATGAACCAAAGTGTGGTTAAGCAATCGACTATACTATTTATCAACAAAGTGCAACATATTATTATAAAATGATATAAAAAAAAAGACCAGATTTTTTTTTTACCAAAAATTTCTTCCTTTTTAAATCCTGTGCTGCATAGTATAGTAGAATGGAAACATTTTAGGTTATTCTGTCCTTTGCTACATGCACTGCAGAAATGGGACCCAATCCTATTTCCATGGAAGTCAGGAGGAGTTTTGCCATTGACTTCAATGAGAACAGGATTCTTCCCCCTAGTTCTTTGTGAAGGGTAGAGATGCTTTTCAGTGGTAATGGGACCAGGACAAAATGAATTAATTATGAGTAGAAAATCACTGCTGGGCCTACTTTGGATCTCCTGCATCCTAACTATGTGCTCTCAGGAGGAAAACAGAGACAAAGTTGTATGTTAATCATTTATTGTGTCTGATGGCAAAAGCAAAATGAAAAGTAATGACCATATTGTATCTTTTGTCCTGAATTTCATTTTTCCCTTAATACAGTCTTTCTGTTCACACTGACTAGCCACATTTTCCTCATTTATCCTTTCACTTCCCAAGTTGTAAGATAAATTCCACTTTTTTTAGCATTGTGTGAAACTGACCAATTTTTTAAAAAATACATAATGGAATTTACCATACAACTTTGGAAGTCTTGCTTTTCCCATGCATTCCAACGGTGAGTTCCATTTCCTCTGCTCTAATCAGTCTAGAAAAAAAAATCTGCTTTGTATTTATTTTTAAAGTCTCCTATTTTTTTTATATTTAAGTCACTTCTTTTTATAGTTATTTACAGCCCCACAATCCTGCAAACTCTTTCTTATGCAAGTAATCCTTGTCCACATGAACAAATCCATCATTTTGAATTCTGGTCTCACTTATATTGAAGTAAATCTGCTGAAGAAAAAATTGTGTGAGTGACTTCAGTGAAACTATTTCTCTGAGTAAAGACTTCTTGCCTGATCAAGGGTCTGCAGAATCAAGGCCTTACTCTATGCTAAAATGCAACAATTCAAATATCTTTGCACTTTTCCTTTAAAAGCAGCTTGCTAAGTCTTCATTCTTCTGGGACGTAGGATCTGAACTCTACTGTCCTGAAACTGAGCCCTACTTATATGGGTACCTGATCTTACTAGGTTCTGATCCCTCAGCTTGGATGTTGCCACCATAGGAGCATGTGATTGACAAATCTTAAGTGCTGCTGCTGCATAAGGGCTTGATCCTGTAATCCTAACTCTCGGGAATATTCCACAACACATCATATAAGGATTACTCGTGTGAGTAAGGTTGCAAGAGCAGACCCTAATCTATTTTTTGTCATGAAACTCACTTCATCTTATTGGATAGGTTAGTGTACTGTAATGGAATCAAAATAGAGAAGGGTGTCATATTGCAGAACCATAGCAAGTTGTTATGGTCATGGTCTCTTCGCTGACTATTTGCAAATTAGCATTTTAGTAACAGGGGAAGTATATGCTAGATTAAAACAGTTTTAGAAAGACAGAAATGGCAAAAATTATGCTCTTCAATTTCATTATGAAATATCTCTCCTTTTCAGGGAAATGTGTTTTCTGGATGGATTGCCACCTGCAGAGTATGCTATACATCTTTGTTAAATTATTTTCTGTCTCTGCAGAAATAGCAGTTTAGTTTTGTAGTATTTTTTAAATAAAATGACTGAACATTTAGCACAATTATGTTTGGCGCTATAATCTTTTTTTTTTTTTCTTTTGTCGAGCCATCCTTTAACAGGGAATAAAAAATGAGACACACTGTAAGCTATTTGCATAAATGAATAATTATGATTGCCACATATTGCCAATTGTAATTAGAGATAATACCGGATTTTGGAGCTTTTGCTTATGCATTGCTTTCCCAAGCAAAACAGAACTTTTGTGACATTCATCCAGCTAAGTTAACAGATTTTTTTTTCTTCCTCACCAAGAACACATGCACATGGTTTTTTTTTTACATTTTGGTTTTTTTAAATTATAGCTTAATTAGTTGTAAGTAAATAACTGAATAAAAGACAGCATAAATACTAGGCTCTTAGCAAAATTAGAGGCACATTAAAGATAACACACTTTTGGGACTTGCAGATCAGTTAGCAAGCCCTCTGAGTGTTAGGGGGAAAACTGGCAGCTGCTTACACTTAGCAACCAGAAATGCTGTAGGTACCATATGTATGTGCAGATCATTTAAAGGCTCAGTTTACCTTATTTACATTCCAGCACCTTTGGGATTTGAAGAACGCTTTTTTGATTCATGAAAACTGCTGAACTAGAAGCCTGCTTGGTCTCTCCTGGTTATAATGGAGTTGTTCTGCTTTCTGTGAGGTGAATGTGCAATGTTTCCTCCCTTGCACCTTCAATTCCATCTTGTTCAAAATCCCCTATTCCTTACTAAGCAAGTCACTCACTGCTGCAACAGTAAAGCTGGCAGTTTATACAGTTCTCTGATACTATGTATCTACTGACATGAAAACTTGGCATGATGCTAGACTAAAAAACAATGCTGTTTAATCAGGTGTGGAGTGCTGGCTTATTACTTTTGCCAGCAGCTTTGTTTTACTTGGATTGCATAGGCTTGTAAGAATTCAAAGCCATTGCAATATTGCTGAAGAAGCTTTCTGCGATGTGTGGCTAACCATAATGCTGTATCTCCAGGGTACTGAATGAAGGGTGGCAAACTGTACTCCACAACACTCACGTTTTCCTAGGAATAACAGACCACATTCTGCAATCATTATTTAGTTCCCAGTACTAGCTCAGTCCCAGTGGGAGTTTTGCCTGAATAAAAACAAAACAATAGTTACAGAATTTGGCCCCTCTATTTTAGGGTCACAAAGTATTCTTTAAAATATTAATTAATTAAGCCTCACAACACCAGTGTAAGACAGGTAGAACTATACCTGTGTTACAGACAGGCCAGTGGTGTCACAGGGTGGTTAAAGTGAGTGTGAAAGGTGGCATAGTGAATCAGTATGTAGCTGTGTCGGTCCCAGAGTATTAGAGCAACATGGTGGGTGAGGTAATGTCTTTTATTGGACCAGCTTCTGCTAGTGAGAGAAACAAGTTTTCGAGCTTTTGAAGAAGAGCTATGTGTAGCTCGAAAGCTTGTTTCTCTCACCAGCAGAAGCTGGTCCACTAAAAGATATTAGCTCACCCACCTTTCTCTCTAACAGTGGCTCAGTGACAGTAGCAAGACCCAGAGGTCATAAATCCCAGGCCTCTGACTTAACCCCTACAATACACTACTGTCTTTATTGATTGTTTTGCAATAGACAGATTTGCTAGCTCAAGTTTTTCTCATTAGGCCCCTCAAGACTTTCAGTCACTGAGGCTGAAGCGTGTGTAAGCATTATTTCACATGTGCTATTCAGAATACACATTTTCTGCATCCTACATATTCTGACTTGTGCCTTTGGCACTTATATTCTAATCAGAAGAGCGCTTCAAGAACTGCACTTACTGTAGGTTACAAATCTTGCTGTTTTGCCTACCGAAGAACTGGTTGCAATGTGAATGTAATCTCTGCTCCTGGCCCTGCAGGAGCTTACATGTGTCGGCACATCGCACAATTAGGGTCACACCTAACTGAATCCTCCCAAAGGACTTCTGTACCAACTATTATCTTCTTGGTAGGGATAGGCACAGATAAAAGGGGGAAATGACCCAACAGTTGCTCAAAACTTGCGCTAAACTTTTTTTTGGGGGGGGGGGGGGCTTGAAAATGTTTGGAGGATTTTGTTGTTTGGGGGGTTTTGGGGCCACACTGGAAACGGTATGTATCAACAATCTCTCCAAGAAGTCTGTTGTTATGCATTTTATAGTTTAATTTGCCTGCCTTAGAGCAGAGGCACTTGCGCATTTTCATATAGAGAATTTCACTATCACACAGACTGATCACTGCATCTGAAGAAGTGGGCTGTAGTCCACGAAAGCTTATGCTCTAATAAATTTGTTAGTCTCTAAGGTGCCACAAGTACTCCTGTTCTTTTTGCGGATACAGACTAACACGGCTGCTACTCTGAAACCTTTCCATTTGAGAGCATTCAGCGTGCCTATGGCATCTACAGCCATTGCTTACATAGAAAAATAATGTTGAGAAAGTATTTAATGTATTTAACTATCTCTAATGGGTAAGTATTTTGTCCTTTACTTGAATCTCAGTCTCCCCTTTGATTCACATTTTATCTCTCCCTCCCATCTTTTCTGGTCTTCTCTGCTCCCCTACACATGCTTTTCTATTGCCTAGCCCCCTTCTCATCCTTTTTCTGCCCGTGCGTCCCTGCAGCTTAGTTCCTTTCTTTCTGTTTCCATGAACATGCAGACACCGATTCCTTTACTCTCCTGACTCCCTTGGATATACTGCCAGCATAGGCGCCAGCTTTCTGAGTTGTGGGGAATGCTCAACCCCCGCTCCACCTAAGGCCCCGTCCCCACTCCACCCCTTTCCCCAAGCCCCATCCTCCACCCTGTCTCTTCCCACCCCCCACCCTGGCCCTTCCCATCCCTGCTCTACCCCATTCCACCCCCTCTCCCCAAGCATACCCTGCCCTCACTCCTCCCTCTCCCCCCCCCAGCACCTCCTGCATGCCGCTAAACAGCTGGCAGGCGGGAGGTGCTGGGGGGGAAGGGAAGGAGCTGATCGGCGGGGTTGCCAGCAGGTAATTCCAGCCCTAGAGCTACCACAGAGTCAGCGCCTATGACTGCCAGAATACCATCCTGTCCTGCCAGGGTATCATCTACAATACGGACCTCTCTTTAGATGCTCACATCCAGGCTATGTCTAAATCTTGCTGATTCTTTCTGCATAACATCTCTAGCTACAGCCTTTCCTATCCATCCACACAGTTAAAATGTTCATCCAGGCTCTCGTCATCTCCCATCTTGAGTATTGCAACATCTTTCTCTCTGGCCTTGACAAATGGAATCTTGCCCTGCCCGTGTCCATTCAGAATGCTGCTGCAAAGTTTATGTTCCTATCCTTTCACTTTGACCATGTCACTCCTTTGCTTCCTTCCACTGCCCCCTCCCCTTGTATTGCATGACACACAATCCACTTGTCTTCACTTTCAAAGCCCTTCAGAGCCAAACCCCACCCTACCTCTTATCTCAGTCATTACTGAGGTGTTGACTCCCACCCCTGACTGGTCCATGATGTCAGCCTCCATCACCCTCATCACAAATTTTCAGCCACAGTCAGTCTTCTCTCATGCTGGCCCTCACTCTTGAGAGGAGCTCCCCATAACACTTTGCAAAGTTAACCCATTGTCCACCTTTACAGCCCTCCTCAAGACCCTCCTTTTCTGTGATGTCTACAAAAAAACCTTGACAACAATTAGGCCACTGGTGTGCTGAGACCACTGCCTATTATGCTGAGCAATATGATCTTGTTAGCTCCTTGTACTCCCCCATCTGTCTGTATCTATTTATTGTCTCTTGCTTTATAATTAGATTGTAAATTCTTTGGGTAAGGGACTGTGTTTTAGTTTTGTGTTTGTACAGCGCTGAGCACTTCTCAGAGTTTTGAGTAAAGGTCCACACTGAACCTCTCCAAACTGTTGAGTGCTTATCCAGCCTGAATCCTTTTCACTCATCACTATCTACTTCTCAATCAAATACGTCAAAATCATGTAAAGGCATTTCCTGAGTAAATGCCACCGTGAGGTGATTAGGCTGCTACTTCCTTTCCCCTAAAACACAGCAGACAAACATTCATTGTAAAATGCTTGTAGATGGGTGTGGGGATGTGTGGGTGGGTGGCCTGAGCTGTGTGGACAAAGAGATCTGTCTCATTAGTCACAAGGACATACTTCCATTCCATTCAAGAGCAACCTTGAGCAGACCTTCTATATAGCTGGTCAGCTATTGGACTCCTCTGTGATGCTGTGTGTGCGGGGGAAGACTGATATTTTAGGGACAATATCAAGGAAAAAGTTGACCTAGGGCAGTGTCAGAGTAGAGTTACATCCCTATTTCTTTCCAGACATAGTAGATTTCATGGCCGTATTTTTCTCTGTCACATTGGTATAAACCATGAGTAACTTCAATGAAGTCAGTGGAATTGCTCCAGATTTATATGGGAGTAAAACTATATATTTAGATCTTTAAATTGATAAGCATATCATGCATATATACTAGTCCTCTTTTTATATGGAATAGTATATAAACCTTCATACCCATTAGTTGTTCTAGAGCTGTTTGTGAGTTCTAGGCTGTTGGTATTTTCTTCAGATAGTTTTATTAAAAAATAAAAATGGTGTGAAATGTTTTTTTGCAAAACATAAAATCAAAGAATCATAGAACTGGAAGGGACCTCGAGAGGTCATCTAGTCCTGACCCCTGCACTCAAGGCAGGACTAAGTATTATCTAGACCAGTGGTTCTCAAACTTTTGTACTGGTGACCCCTTTCACATAGCAAGCCTCTGAGTGTGACCCCCCCCCTTATAAATTAAGAACACTTTTTTATATATATAAAACCATTATAAATGCTGGAGGCGAACCGCGGTTTGGGGTGGAGGCTGGCAGCTCGCGACCCCCCATGTAGTAACCTCATGACCCTCTGAGGGGTCCCGACCCCCAGTTTGAGAACCTCTGATCTAGACCATCCCTGAAAGATGTTTTTCCAACCTGTTCTTAAAAATCCGCAATGATGGAGATTCCACAACCTTCCTAGGCAGTTTATTCCAGTGCTTAACCACCCTGACAGGAAGTTTTTCTTAATGTCCAACCTAAACTGCCCTTGCTGCAATTTAAGCCCATTGCTTCTTGTCCTATCGACAGAGGTTAAGAACAACAATTTTTCTCCCTCCTCCTTGTAACAACCTTTTATGTACTTGAAAACTGTTATCATGTCACCTCTCAGTCTTCGCTTCTCCAAACTAAACAAACCCAATTTTTTCAATCTTCCCTCATATGTCATGTTTTCTAGACCTTTAATCATTTTTGTTGCTCTTCTTTGGACTTTCTCTAATTCGTCCACATCTTTCCTGAAATGTGGCGCCAAGAACTGGACACAATACTCCAGTTGAGGCCTAATCAGCGCAGAGTAGAGTGGAAGAATTACTTCTCATGTCTTGCTTACAATACTCCTGCTAATACATCCCAGAATGATGTTTGCTTTTTTTGCAACAGCATTACACTGTTGACTCATATTTAGCTTGTGATCCACTATGACCCCCAGATCCCTTTCCACAGTACTCCTTCCTAGGCAGTCATTTCCCATTTTCTATGTGTGCAAGTGATTGTTCCTTCCTAAGTGGAGTACTTTGCATTTGTCCTTATTGAATTTCATCCTATTTACTTCCGACCATTTCTCCAGTTTGTCCAGATCATTTTGAATTTTGATCCTATCCTCCAAAGCACTTGCAACCCCTCCCAGCTTTGTATCATCCTCAAACTTTATAAGTGTAAAGTGTATACATGACCATTGTAAATAAGTACGAAGATGAGGGAAAGGGTAGGTCAAATTTTTGCCTACTGATTTGGGAGTGTATCCTTAATTAAAATGACCACATGCTCCCCTTCCAATTTCTTACCATCTGGATGGCTGTATAGGCAAACAATAGTGCATGATATGTACACACATATGTGTAGGGTTCACACCATTATCTTCATTGATGGCTTTCTAAATTAAATTAAAAAGCTCTTGAGAAACCATGAATTCTGTGTCCTCCTTTTCTTATTATTGGCTTAGCTGTATTTTTTGCCTGTAATAACAAAGCCATGAAAAAAGACAGCAATCCCCTTGCTCATGTGATATAATTCCACACTCTGACTGTGAATACTGGCAGCTCAGCAGAATGTGCCATCTGCAAGCTATAAGCTGTTTCTTTGCATGAGTAGATTTAGGATAAAAAAAATGGTCTGACCTGGAAGCCAAACATTAGTTGGCATCTTTAATGCAGATCCCTACAAGAACAGCCACCAACTGTGCTGAATTAGGGCCCTTCCTAAAATATATGGCTTGCCCTCTCTCTATCATGTTTTGCAGAGTGCGTGTGCATACACACACATACACAGACACACACAGACACACACACACACACACATGCATTCTGCATGGAAGGCTATCTCAGAGATGTACTGGAGAATATTGAATATCAGATTTCAGGGTTAATCCCAGAGGGCTAGTTTTTGTTTTTAACTGGGTGGGTGTTAGTCCTGAAATGCTTGTAAATGTCAACAATTCATGCATATTACAGTATGTGCACATGCAGTACTAAATCTATCTCATTTTACTCAAGCAAGTAAGCTCATTGAAGTCCATGGGACTACTGAAGTGAATATGACAAGTAGGATTTGCCCCACAGTCATCCTTTTCTCCAGGAAATTATGTCCCAAAGAGCTAAAGTCCCACATCAAAATTGGAAAAGTTTTGCATGTTGCCAACTTTTCCTTTTCTTCCCTTGCTATCTCCCTACCTTCTTGGGCTTGATCAGTTGGCTTTGATATTCTAGTCATCTGAATTAATGCTTCCTTCTACTATTGAAGTCATTCAGAGCAGGATCCAGAGAAATAATGCTGACTCCCGAGCCCTTGCTGAACAAATGGGAGACGCAGATACTCAAGATGTATTGGGATTTGGCTCTCAATTATAAAACACTTGAATATCTTTTTAGCCAGTTTGCAAAGTGCCATATGTACTCACAGTGCTCTATAAATGAATAAATAATAATAACTGACTGTCAGACAAAACCAAAACTGAACTAGGAGAAAAAAGAGTAGCCCAGTTTCTTTCACCATGGTGGACAGTGTCTGTAAATACATACTGGAGGAAACTAAAAGAATGTTTTTTTTAAAGACACGTGTTGTGTTTGTTTGGGCTTTTGTGTGTGTGTGTGAAGTGGAATTGATCACCCTCACCCACATTAAATTGCTATCTGCCAGGTTATGCACCAGGACCTAGATTTTTGTCTCTGCCTTAAACAAAAGCCACTTTGAATTCATTTAAATTTGTTCACCCATTAATTTCAATGGCAGCAAAACCAGATTTAAAAAAAAAACACAGAAGTTTTACGGCATTATAAACATAAAGGCTTATTGAACATAAAATACTTCCAGTATATAAGTATGTACATTCTCATGAATTATTTATAAGATGCAGGATTGTGCAGCGCTCCAAAAGTAAAATCCCCATTTTTCCATGACCAAACACCAGCATATGGGTAGAATTTATTTGAGTATGAAACTTAATGAAGGCACATATCAAAATCAGAAACAGCAACAGAAATTCTCCTTGGGTGGACTGTTTAAGGTCTGTATACATGCAGTTGCTCGAGTGTGAAGTTTAGGCAATAATTGATTCATAATCATTCCAGAGTCTGTGCAGCAACTGGCTCAAGGCAAAAGTCTGGGAAAAGCCAGGAACAAAGGAAATGTTTAACCAGCACTGGCAAGTTAAGGAATGCTACAATGGATTCTGAGGAACGTGAGGTGAGCCAAAATATTTACACTTGGGTGCCTCTAGATAGACAGCTCATTCCACAGTTAGGCAGCTAAATAAGGGGTGTGATTTCTCATGGGTGCTTTAGTGGTAGCAGTGGTCCTCAGCTCCTAACAATCAGGCCACTTTAAATACGGATTCAGCTGCCTAACGATACATATTCAAGTATGTGAACATTTTGGCCCTGGAGTATAAGGTCCACAAAATAATATATAATCGTGGTGAAGTAGGATGATTGTGAATCTGTACAATAGAAAAAAGTTAGCATTTTGAATGGTATTAGTGAATTGGGTGGCTGAGTATGCATTAATATACCCTACTTCTTAGTCTGTATCCTCCAAAGCAGTGACTCTGAAAAAAACTTTGGGGTCATGGTAGATAACCCTTTGAACATGAGCTCCCACTGTGACTTTTATAGCTAAGAGGGCAAATGCATTCCTTGGATACATAAGTCAACGAATATCAAGTGGGAGTAGCAAGATGCTGCCAGTGAAACCATTACTGGAATACTGTGTCCAGTTCTGGGGTCCATGATTTAAAAAGGATGTTGAAAAATTGGAACAGATCAGAACGGAATCACTGGAATGATTTTCTGCTCATTAGTGAGAGACTAAAGAAACTCAATCTGTTTAAGAGGTAAAAAGTTGACTTGATCATAGTCTACAAGTACCTACATGGGGAAGAGATTCCTGATAGTAAACAGCTCTTAAGTTTAGTGGAAAAAGGCATCGTGAGAGCCAGTGGTTGGAAGCTAAAGCTAGATATATTCAGGCTAGAAATAAACCACCACTGTCAAAGGTGAGGGCAGTTAACCATTGGAATTACATACTTAGAGGGGTGGTGGATTCCTCCATCCCTTGCAGTCTTTAAATCAAGACTGAGTGCCTTTCTAAAAGATATAACTTAGAGAATTTTTTCACTTCAAGGTCCCAGAAACAAAGACAAGGTTTTCATCTCGAGACCAAAAGACCAAAAACATCAAGACACTCACACAGAAGCTGTGGGCTTAATGCAAAAATTATTGGGTGAGGTTCTTTGGCCTGTGTTATGCAGGAGATCAGCCTAGATGATCACAATGATCCCATCTGACCTTAAAATCTAAGCATCTAGGAATATTTCTTATTATATTGGAGCTTTCCTTCCTATTAAAGACCAACTTTCTTCTAAAAGTTTTTGGTCTTTCCCAACAAACAATACTTTCTGTTTGGAGGTGTTGAGGTCTGTTGTGGGAGAAGATGTCACTTCTCTCATCTTCTGATTCCTTCCAGAAATATGAAGTTTTCTTTTTTTGAGATGTTTCATGTGAGAAAGTCCCAACAGACTCCAAAATCCAAACAGGAGCAGGCAGGGACTTTCCAGAACTCTGGAACTCTATGAAATACATACGGCTTAGGGCAAAAGATACACTGATGATACAAGGATTTAGGCTAAAAGGACATGGGTGAAGATAAGAAAATGACAACCTTCTAAAACAGAGTGTTTTTCTTTTTCTCATTAAAGGCCTGATCTTTTGATGGAGGGTTGAGCACACTTAGCACCTTCCAAGAGGCGCTCAGTACATCAAAAGATCAGGGCTAAAGAAGCCTGGGAATCTTTTAAGCGGTGAGTAAATGGCTCATAAACATTCCCACATGTAGTAACCTCCGCCTTATTTTCTATGTATTTCCTTCCCTTTCTTCCCCCTCTATGTTTTATAATGATTTCAAGTACTTCCTTTTAAAGCTCTGTGTGGTACTGACAGTTTATAGAATAGGGACTCTGCTCTTCCCATACTGGTACTTATGCACCATATATCTTTGTATTTCATGTAGTTTAAATGACAAAGTGGTGGACTGTGTCTCATTATAATACAATGGTCTTTATTCTGTTTGCCCTTCTAGAATTTGGTGAATGTGTTTAGAAAACTTGCCCAATACATGATGCAGGGAGTGTTGACTGAAATGTTACAACAGAGGCAATGGCCATATTCAAAGGATAATTCCAGCCCCAAAACGAATTTAGGGCTCTAAAGCTAAGGACCCTATCTAAGTATTATTTCTGTGTTGAGAAGTGCCTTACTTTTTCTACTACATAGTGATTTTGGGATGCAGATGTTTAATGACCATGCTGGTACTTTTATAGTGCCTCTCATCTGAATAATTTAAAAATACTAAGGACATCATTTTCAAACATGGAGGCCTGAATTCAGGCACCTCAATCTGTGTTCGGTCACATATGTCGTGTCCTCATGCCAGAAGACCTGAACACCCACAACCCCTATTGCCTATCTGCAGCCCTTCAACCCCCAAGTTTGAAGTTAGACATCTTAGGTTTTAGCCACATAATTAGTATCCTGGAGTAAAATTTTCAAATGTACCTATGTGACTTAAGAGCCTAAATCCCATTTTCAAAAGTGATTCAAGCACTAAGTAGCCCAAGTATCATTAAAGTCAATGGGACTTTGGTGTCTAAGCCCTAACTCACTTTTGAAAATGGGATGTAGGCTACTAACTCAATTAGGAACTCTTGAAAATATTACTCCTGATTTCCTGAGGTGCTTGAGTGCCTGCATCTCCTATTGATTCAATGGGAGTTTGGGTGCTTAGTCCCTTTCAAAATCTTGGGTCCTATTTAGGTTCTTAAAAATGGATTTAGGTGCTTCGCTTGATCATCTGTTTGAAAGATTTAGGCCAAAATTAAGGCCACACCTGCATCATTACTAAACTGGAAGGGAAAGTGAACAGATGGACATCTGGGATACTGTATTAGTATGTATATGTGAAAGTAACAAATGAAAAGAAATATACAGTTACTCCACTCAGCAACTGTCTCAAGGTAAAAGGAAAGGTCTGTCACATAGAAAATATTTAATTCCCCGTGGCAAGTGAAGGGCCCTGTTTTGGCACCCTTATTCCTGCTCAGTAGGGCCTTATTTAATGAAAAGTTCCTCTGAAGTTGATGGGACTACTCAACAAGTAAGATAATATTCAATGTGGTAAGGGTGACAGAATCTGTCCTAAGGAAGTAGCGCAAAGGGCTTTGAGGAACCTGATATGAAGCATGGCAACCAAAAGAGAAGGTGTTCATGCATCAGTTGGCTGTGAATCTATATGAGAAATGGAAAAAGTTAAATATTCTGAAGGATGAAAGGTGTGAACTGAATGGCTGAACATGTGTATCTATGTACTGTTAATAATAATAAATAATACTGCACTTATCAATCTGACATCCCCTGCAACACGTAAATGCCTGACAACCAAAATCAAAGAGGAGATTATGAACAATCTTTTAAAAAGCTGAACTTACCTCAAGCAGAATTTTGACCCAGAAAAGGTGTCAGAGGCTCCATGAAGTTCACTAGGGACTTCATTATTGTTATTGATTTTACATGGAAGGCAATCAGATACCACAGTGATAGGAGGCAGCATAAAATCCTAAAATAACTAGCTAAATATTTGTTTCAGTTTGTGACAATTGGACACATTTCAAACCCTTCTCTTCACTTTACCTACTCTAATAGTCTAAAAAAACCCAAATGATTGTTTTCAAATGTGCACTTATGCCCTAAAATGGTGATGATAATACTTTCCCGCATCACAAGGATGTTGTGATGGTTAATTTGTTAACATTTGTACAGCTCTTTTAAAAAATATTGTTCTAATCTTCAACAAATCTACAGGACAATTAAAGGAGAACTCTGAGTTTCCAACTATAAGCCTGTGGTTCAGTTATCTTCAGAAAAACAGCATTGTTACTGCACTAAGTCCTGAGGTAAAAGAGAGATGCATCTGAGTCAGTCATCTCTAGCATGGTTTGGATTCTTCAAATGATTGGTTAGTAGTTTTGAGTATTTTTCCCATTCTCAGGAGTGCGATAGACATGAAGCCCATAGTTACTTTCAGAGAGCAGTGAAAGAATAGAACCCTACCAAGAATAGAGAGATCCCTACCAAGGGGCTCTATTGGAAGGCCCCTTTTAAGTAAAAATAATAAAGTAGTAACAAATAATAAAAGAAAAAGATATGGAGATTGCATGATGAGCAAAAGTAGGTGAAATGACAAAAGAAGAAGTAGCATTTAAAATTGAGTTACGGAGATGTGGAGCATGATTTTTAAAGGAATATCAACTTGTTCATTTTGTGCCCCCAAAGTCATGGGCATAGGTAATCGCAAACGCAGAGGAGGTAATGTACCAGTAGATGTCTGTCTACCGTATCTACTGTCTTTTCATTTTCATCTACTTATTTGTTTGCACAAGAAGGGAAAGCACATTTTAAAAATAATGCCTTTGGTGAGTAGTACAGGTAAGAAAATTAGACATGTCCCAGCCACATCTTCAAAATCTTAGTGTGTTTTTCTGCATGTGTGGTAGAAATAGTGAGACAGACAGACACTGAGTCAGACAGAGCATAAAATTCCAACACAATTAAGAAGAACAGGAGTGGCACAGCACAGAAGAAAGCAAAACGAACTGAGTGTATAGAAATGGGGCAATATCAGGTTATCATGTAGTAGTTAAGCCAGCTGCAGCTGCTGCCAACAAAACCAAACCTAGCTTGCTCCTTGGCTGGAAACTTAAATATCAACACCCTTTAATTATGCATAAAAAGATATACAAAGCAAGCAGCTTTTAAAGTACTGTTATTAATTGCACCAAATGTTAGTGAAAGATTAAATTATTCATAGTTATAGTTCTCAGGGGGGTTTTGATTAAGGAAAATAAAGAGAATTTGATGTGAATATCTCATTTCATATAGCCTTCACAGTTGCCTAATCCAAGAAACATGGATATATTTTATGTGCCAGATCTGTGGAAAAGGCATGTAACTGCTAGTTTCTTAGCAACCTTCTGGGATATGCCTGCATCTATTCCCATAAACACTGCATATCAAAAATCATCTCCAGTGGGTTTCCAGGGATCAGTGGATTTTGCTATACTAATATATAATATAATACCTTTCATGTGCAAAGCTAGAGTAAATCACTTCATTTACTTAGAGGGTCAATACTTTTTTTGTGTGTGTGTCAGCAGGAAAAAAATATGTAAACACATTCCACTGAGATCTTTCTATACAAATTAAAAGGCCATAAGACATTGGTATTGGTCATATATATATATTTTAACACCTGGAGAAAATAATGTTCAGTCATAAGCACAGGGCACCCTGTGTCTGACCTATTCTTTCAGACATTTTTTTAATGTGCCAAAAATGGTAATTAAAATTAGCACAGATTTCATGAAAGGAAGATTCTAAAACAGCCCTGTTACATCATAGCAATCACATGAAGCTTTATCTTCTCTCAGAAAGGAAGATGTCCTCTTTTTAACGGTCACTACTGTATGTTTGCCTTGGTTCATTGTTGTGATTTAATGTATAGATTATTTGAATCATATCAAACAGAGAAGCAGCTTATTGTATTACCTACAGTAATAGACAATGGATGAGAATCTTCACTTCTGAGTAGCCTTTACTGAGCTAAGTAGTCCCACTGAAATTAACTGGGGAATAAGGGCTGCTTGTTTGCGTAAAGGTCTCCAGAATTTGGATTATGATTAAAATTATCAATAGAACTGTTGCTCTCAGAAATGGCATCAGTGATATGTACAGTAATGTGTTTGGGGTAACAACCCCTCTATATGGCTAGCTGGAAGGGTGCCAATGGAATCTAGTGAAAGTCAACTCAACACCAGTGTCATATCCAGTGCAACTAACTAAGTGGACTATGAATCTATGAAAACTAAGCATCCCCACTTGACGTCCAAGGGCTGTAGATCAAATTTGATGTTTAACTGGGTCCTGTATTTATGCCTGATCAATTGTGTCCCTATTCTGAGTGTAAGTCTATATTGCTTTCTGATATATACTGTACAATTATAGAGCTAGTTCCTTATTTGGTATGGATTGCAGTCAGTGGAGCGATGCCAGTTTACACCAGCTGAGGATCTGGCCCATCAATGATAATAAACAGAGGGTGAAATCCTGGTCCTATTGAAGTCAGTGAAGTTTTACCATTGACTTTAATGGAGTCAGGACTTCACACAAAATGTTTTTTAAAAAGGGCAGGGAGAAATATGTCTTTATGTCCTATCCTATGTTACAAGCTAATGACAGGTGAGTCACTCAGACTACCTACCTGAACTGGCACAGAAAGAATTTATCACAAAAGAACATGGAAAGTCATTGTAAAAAGTCATGTTTATTTACAGTAATTTGGTAGATAAAAAAGAAAGGAAGCTTTTATCAATCTAAGGAACACAGTCCGGTCAATTATCCCCTTCTTGTTTAAAGGACGTCTTCCTATTTGAAAATCTCTGCCCCCAGGTTCTATGAATGATACTCAAGCAACAAGCAGAAGGAAAGGCAAACAAGGATTTTAGAAAGGGGTCAAAGATAGAAGGAAAAGGGGTTGAACTTAGTCAGATGATACAATGAATACAGTCTATAAGTATATACATGGGGAACAAATATTTAATAAATGAGCTCTTAAATCTAGAAAGGTTAAACACAATCCAGTAGCTGGAAGTTGAAGCTAGACAAATTCAGACTGGAAATAGTGAGTAAATGTTTAATGTGCGAGTAATTAGCGATTGGAACAATTTACCAAGTGTAGTGGTGGATTTTCCATCACTGACAATTTTTAAATCAAGATTGGATATTTTTCTAAAAGATCTGCTCTGGGAATTATTTTGGGGAAGTTCTATGGCCTGTGTTATACAGTAGGTCAGACTAGATGATCACAATGTTCTCTTTTAGCCTCATTGAATCAATGAATCTATGAGTTGTCCTTTAATACATTTGGATAATCAGAATTTAATTATATTCTTGCCCTACTCTCTTGCAAAGCAACTAGCATAACTAAAATCTGGTAAATTAGATCATCAATTACTTACCTTTTATTTTTGTACCTGAACCTACCATCTTATTATGACATTAACTATTAAACAGATTTTTTATTCAGAGAATATACTAATGTAAGATCAATTGTGAACAAATGTAAAACTAAATAACTTTAGAAATCTATATGAAATACATCAGATGGTTTTAAATGTTATTTCCCTTATCATAACAAATGGTATATAGCATAATCCAAAAGGTATTGCTAACTATAGTCAGTGTGTCATACAGTAGATTTTTAAATATTTTTTGTTACTGGTAGTGCCAATGATGTGCTAGATGCTATACACAAATAAAGAAAAGCATCGTTGCAACTCCAAAGGGCTAATCTCACCAAAAGCAACAAAGCTGCAAATACTGTAAAGCGCTAAGTCCAGTGGTGAGCTGGAGCCGGTTCGCACCGGTTCGCAAGAACTGGTTGTTAAATTTAGAAGCTGGTGTAGAACCGGTTGTAAAGGGGCCGGTGGGTGGGCAAACTCCGGTCCGCGGGCCACATCTGGCCTGCGGGACCGTCCTGTCCAGACATCTGAGCTCCCAGCTGGGGAGGCTCCCCCGACCCCTCTCCCACCTTCCCCAGCCCCTCCCCCGCTTCCCCCACTCTCGCAGAGCCCCAGCATGTCGTGCTGCCGGCGTCAGCGCTCTGGGCAGCTCTGCAGCTCCTGGCGCTTTGAGCAGCATGGTATGGGGCTAGGGCTGCGAGCTCCAGCAGCCGTGCAGCACAACAGCATGGTAAGGGGGCTGGCCCGGGACTGGGAGGATGGGTTGGATAAGGGGCAGGGAGCAGTTGGAGGGGGCGGAGATTCTGGGTGGGGTGGTCAGGGGACGGGGAACTGGGGGGAATGGTTGGGTAGGCATGGGAGTTCCGGTGGTCTTTCAGGGTGGTGGTAGATGGGGTCGGGGCAGTCAGGGGACAGGGAGCGGGGCGAGTGGGTAGGAGGTGGGGTCCTGGGGGGCAGTTAGGGTGGGGGGTCTCGGGAGGGGGTGATCAGGGGACAAGGAGCGGGGGGGGTTGATGGGTTGCGGGTTCTGAGGGGGGCAGTCAGGGGCAGGAAGTGGGTTGGGATCGGATGGGGGGGAGACAAGCATGTGGGGCTTGTACTCACCGCACTGTTCCCTACTGGGTCTTCGGCGGCACTTTGGTGGGGGGGATGGTCTTCACTCGCTCCGGATGTGGGACCCACAACCAAAATGCCGCCGAAAACCTGGAGGGAGTGAAGGCCCGCCCAGCTGGTGAAGTGCCGCTGAGGACCCGGTAGGGAACTGGTTATTAGGATTTTGGGAGCTCATCACTGTCTAAGTCCAAGCATCAAAGAATATATTTGAGCTATTCTACAGTTTGTTGGTGTTTGGATCCATGATTTGGATTCAACTCATAATAGTGGTAGGGGCCAGACACAAAGTTTGCATCTGGATCTCAGTCCAAACATCATCAGAGTTCAGAGGTTTTGGGGCCATCCCTAGTATTTATTATTCAGAGTGTAATATTTGCTTGTTTATTTTGTGGCAGAGTATTCTTTTCATTTGTCAACATTTTAACAGATTCCCAATGTTCCATTTTGATTGTGTTATCAGTAGGATTTTCTGGTGCAGCTCCATTTCCTTAGGGCTCAATTGTTCAATTTAGGTACTGTACATAGTAAGGTTTGTTACAGAGTCAACCATTCCAGCCATTCAGGAAGTGCAGCTTACTTTACAGCTCTTACTCTGTAGGTCCTGCATTGTGGGTTGATATAGAGCAGGATGAGGCTACACCACTTCCCCTCCCTGAACACTTTGTGGTACTGTGCACCTTCAAGGACTAGAAAAGGAGTAGCTAAGGGGGACTGCAACTAATTCTTACTAGGTTATGTAGTAATAACAACATTAATACTTAGCTCTTTCATCTTTAGATCTCAAAGCACTTTCACTGTGGTGGTAGTGTTTTTTTAAGGTTGGATGGATTGTAAGTTCCCTCTAGTGCTCAGTTCTTTCTCCTACAGCTAATATTGTAACTATATTGACATACCCATTATACAGCTGGGGAAACCAAGGTATAGGAAAGTGAAGTGGCTCATCCATGATTGGCTAGTAGCAGAGCCACAAATTAAACCCAGGCTTCCTGAGTCCTAGTCCAGTGCCCTATCCACTCAACAACACTGCCTGCCATCTAAAAGGAGTGAAGGCTCCTTGACTCTTTGTCCCTACCGTCATGGTACACCTGAGTAAGGGACAAGCACAGTTTGCCAAAATAAAAAAAATTAAGGATACTCTCCCAACAGGAACCAGGGAAAAAAAAAAGAACCTGTGTAAAATGCACATTAGGATTTTAGCCACTTCCCTCTCTTCCCTGCTGCCACAGAAAAGGCAATGGAATGTACTGAGTTTGTACTGTGTCTAGCATATGGCATCCTGGTCCATGACTAAAGCTCCTAGGTCAGGGGCGGGCAAACTTTTTGGCCTGAGGGCTGCATTGGGTTTCGTAAATTGTTTGGAGGGCCGGTTAGGGGAGGGGGTCGTGGCCTGGCCCCCACCTCCCATCTGCCCCCCCCCAGAACTCCTGCCCCCCCGGGACTCCTACCCCATCCAACCCCCCCATTCCCTGACAGCCCCCCCGGGACCTCTGCTCCATCCACACACACACCCCGCTCCCTATCCCCTGACCGCCTACAGACCCTCGCCACCCCATCCAACCCCTCCTCTCATTCCTGATGTTCCCCCCGGGACCCCAGCTCCATGCAACCACCCCTTATCCCTGTCCCCTATCCACACCCCCACCCCCTGACGACCACCCCGAACTCCCCTGCCCTCTACCTATCCCCCGTTGCTCCCTGCCCCCTTACCGTGCTGCCTGGAGCACCGATGGCTGGCAGCGCTACAGCTGCGCCGCTTGGCTGGAGCCAGGCCACACCACCGCCGCCACCACACAGCTCAGAGCACCGGGTCGGGCCGGGCTCTGCAGCTGTGCTGCCCCAGGAGCTCACAGCCCTGCTGCCCAGAGCGTTACGCTGTCGGCAGAGTGAACGAGCTGAGGCTGCAGGGCAGGGGGGATAGTAGAGGAGGGGTCGGGGGAGAGCCTCCCAGGCCAGGAGCTTGGGGGCCGGGCAGGACTGTCCTACGGGCCGGATGTGGCCCGTGGGCTGTAGTTTGCCCACCTCTGTCCTAGGTGCTACCACAATACAAACAATAGATAACCATAATAAGTATATGTTTCCCACATTTCTTTATGTGGATTTACAGTCATTTTAAAATGTGAAGGGATCAATAGGGGACTCCTCCCAAAAGGCAAATTCATGAAAGCCAACATTATATTATTAGTGGCAGGATACCAAACATAGGAATCAGCCAGTGATCCATTCAGACAATCCCTAGTAAAAGCCTAGATACACAAATGTAATCAAAAAGATCAAGGTCTAGCCAAAAAATGTGGTATCTGATACTGACAGTCTGTGTTGTTTTGATTATAGAGCTACTCCTGACCATATTTTGGCATTTTTCACATTGTTGCAAGCAGACTGAAAAAATCCTCTTGCGGAGCTGCTATTTGCAGTCAAATCACTAGAAATCATTGCATCTGACCGTCATCTTGTGGTTTCATGGAATGACAATCACTAGGAAGTGGGTTTCAGTTAAGTGGAGACATCCTGGCTTATTCACACAGAATTCAACCACATTGTTGCAATGCTGCACCGAGGGAATCAATATGTGATTGATTACCCAGCATTGCCCTGAATGGGTGTAATCATTTGCTTCTTAAACTACCACTGGATGCTTTGGCAAATAGAAAAAGCGTGCACTAGTGCCAAATCTGTAATTACTATACTAACAGCGATGACATGTCTGCCTGTTCTGCAAGATCCCATTTGGTTGCTTCTGTTGTTGGCTACAAACCATTCAGTACGTTAGATAATAGAAGCCTCATTCCTGCATCTCTCTCGGTAGGATAAGCTTTAACCTAGGCTTTGAGCAGGTTTTAATGAGAGAATCTTATAGTAAAGAAACAAAGGGGAAAAAATACACACAGAACATACACTCACTTTGTGTACATTGCAGAAAAAGAATGATATGCACATGCTAAATGAGGCTAATATAAACCCAGTGGGCTCAGAGTGGCTGGACCTCTGCACATGCATGAAGCTCTTTGCAGGATTGAGATCAAAGTTTGTGTCTGATGAATGAAGGGTTGATGCAAACTCTTGCTCAATTAGTAATTGAAGATCACACCATATGACCCTCTAATGGTAATTGTTTCTAGATTTGCAATAAGGTACTGGATTTGACCACTCAGTGTTATTCTATCCTACATAGGTTCTTGTATCACCGCAGTATCCGAGTACCTTCTCAAAGTACAATAGGTAGAGCTGGGTTTTTCCCATCCTGCAAAACTTTCTGAGATTTTAAAAGTTTTCCTCTTCTATTTACCTGACCTCAACCCAGGAACTTGACCCTGGGTCTCCCAAATGACTGCCCAGACTCTCCGGTGGTTAGTTTTCCTTTGGGGAGGCTTTCAGTTGAGTGCCTAGACTACTAGGTTATTAGCTATTCTGGGGTGGGTTGATCTCTCTCTCTTTCTCTCTTTGTTTTTGACAATAAATTCCAGCCTGGCCCTGAGCAATCTATCCAATGAAAGTTTAGATGGACATGGTAAGTTCCCAAAAAAGTTTTGGCTTCAATCAATCAGCATATTCTGACAAAAAACATTGTGTGAAAAATTGCTTACCAGCTCTAGCAATAAGTGATGTGACTAACTTTTGTCACTTGTGGTTTGTTCTCTCTTTCATCATCTCCCAATAGAAAGAATAGTGTGTTTTGTTAGGGTATTTGCTTGTTTTGCTTTTTGTTTGTTTATTTTTAAAAATATATTAATGATCTCCATACAGGACATCCACAAACAAGGAAACATACTTTTTTTTGGTAGGAAAGATACAGTTTTATTAGTTGAGAATTAATAGAACTCATTAATTTATCAAATTTAATTCATTACACTACATTACATTCCTTGGATGGGTACTTGTTTGAGCATACATACACACACATACAAAATGAATTAGGTTAGCTAAGACATTCATTCTTACATAGGAGAAGAGGAAGTGACCTGTGGCAGCCTGTGCCATATGTGCGTCATTTAACATTACTTCTCTATTTTCTTAAGGTATTTCCTTGCCTGCTTTATTTTGTAAAAGAAACATATTTTAAAAATGACCAAGCTATCTTTTTTGAAAGATTTTTTTCTTTTTGTGCAGCAGCAGCAGCTGCCTGCCATGTTACTTTTTTTTCTTGCCTTTGGGGTATGTGCCAAAGATTTAGTGTGGGGAGTCATCTGATTGGTATTTGAATGCTGGATGATGGAACTGGGTGTGGTTACATTCATCAACACCAGGTGAGTTATAGTAACAGATTCCAATTCACTTGGAGTAATTAATTCAATAAGAAGTCAATTATAATGGGGGGAGGACAAAAACAATCCCCCAAATCCTCCAGCAACTGATGGCAATTGCTTAATGAAATGGAAACTAAAAACATATTTTAAAATACCACCATGGTATGTCCTAAAAGGCTTACAAAATTCTCTTCGCTTAATTTATGTGCAGTAGTGCTGCCTGCTGTTCTATTTTTACATTATTAACTTGCTGAACTGAGTTTTTGGACACATTGTAACTTAGAATATTTCCAAAAGTTTTGTTATTTTTATGTGCTTAACTTACGTTGGACAAACTATTTTTTCCTTAATAAAAAATAAATTATGGGTGTGAAGAACAATTTAATCTTATTAAAATGCCACCAAAATCTTATTAAATGCAGTGAAATGCAAAATGCTATTCTGCAACTCACTATAGGTTATAAATAATAATCAGTGGTCCTATTTTCAAAAGTGACTAGTGCTTTTGAGTGCCCACCTTGAAGGGGTCCTGATTTTCTTAACCTGTGTGAACACTGAGGCATCCATAAACATAAATCACTTTTGAGAATGTGGCTCTAAGCTGATTTTCTGTTCTACTGCATCTAGTATATGTGACCCACTGTTTCAAATATTTAATTAATATTAATTATTTCTCAGACTGGAAATTTCACTAGTAGAAAGTTGCTATGCAGTCATGTGATGTGAGACTGCTAGACTGAGGTAGCCACACACAACACAGTATCTGTGGCTTTTACCTCACCTTCAGTACTTCAAGGTGGGTGGCAGCTTTCACTCTGAATAGCTTGCTGTTTGTTGTGTTATGTTAGTTTCTCACTATTATGCAAAAAGTCTTCCTAACTCATACCTGTTGCACTTCTGTGTGAGCTTTCACTGACGTCTGTGGGAGGCGAATTTGCCTAAGGAGGCATCTTGCAGGATTGGGCCCTAGCTTTAGTGCTTAAATGTTACATGAATGGTGACAATAGGGCTGGGTGAATAATTAATTCTTTGGTTTGGTGACCAAAGATGCACATTGTTTTTTATTTGTTTCAGGATGACTTCAGTGGGGCCCGTATTTCACCCCTAGTATCTGAGGGCTTTTGTACCTTGAGAATCCGAGAGGAAGTCAGTGCAAAATATCTAGAGTGTGAATTTAAAGTTCAATCGCTATTTCACACTAGTTAGTCCAGGCTTTTTCCTCATCTAGACAAGCCCGAAGTAGATATGACACAAGCAGCCACAGGTCACTTCCTCTTCTCCTATAAGAATAAATGTCTTAGCTAACGTAACCCATTGTATGTGTGTGTACGTGCACCCTAAGTAGAGGCTCGTGCTACTGTACTACAAGATGGCAACTTCCACATTCATTTGAAGGTAAATAAATGTCAATGGTTTAGTTAGCACACTTACAGTGGTGATACACTGTAGTATATGTTATGATTCATGCCATCTATCAGTCTATGCACTGTCCTAACTAAGAACTGTCAAATGTAATGACATTTTATAGAAAAAATACAAGTTTAGGCTTATATGTGCATTTGGTTCTTTTTTTAAAAAAAAATTGTGGCACAGAGGTGAGTTAATGCTACATGCAGCATCTGGGCGGAGTTATAATTGTTTTGACTTCTGCACTCTTTCAATCTTGCTCTTTTCCCCAATTTGTTGGCTCCCTACAGGAAAAGGTCGGAAAAATTCCCACAGTGATCATTACACCTTTATATATTTTCCATTGCAGATCTATTTGCCAGTATTCATACTTCACTTTACTGGTCAATTTCTGAATATCTTCATGGGGCAAAGTCTGACAATATTTTAATCCAAATTTGTTTCAAGTGCCTTAGTTACATCCCACAGCTTCCATTTTTTGCCTTGAGTTAGAAAGTTATCTTCATAATTATAGGCAGGGTTGGTAACACTGCTTAATATTAATGTTATTCAGTACCCAGGCAGGGCCTGCTCCAGTGATGAATCAGGGTTGTGTAGTGAATGAGGCTGTTGTCTGTAGGATCCCAGCTTCATTTGTTGCAGAAGTTGGAAGGTTTGCAGTGAATGAGGCTGGGGATTGCAGGAAGAGAAAAGATGGTCTCGTGATTAAGGCAGTGGAATGCTGCCCTGGAGAATTGGATTTATCTGACTCTTCAACAGAGGTCCTATACTAATCAAGTCACTTAAACCCAGATTTTCAGAGGTGGTCACTAATTGTGTGTTCCTCATTTTCTGGGTCCTTGACTTGACACTCTGGGTTCTGATTTGCAGAAATTCTGAGTACTCACAGCTGTAACTGAAATCAGTGAGAGCTGTGTTCTGTTCTGAGCACATAAAGTTCTGTATATTGCTGAGTATTCTGAAAAATCAGGTCTCGGGCATCTCAAATTGGGCACCCAAAATTACTGGATACTTTTGATCTTAATCCCTCTGTTCCTTAGATAATTATTTGTAAAATGGGGATAATAATGCCCTCTCATATTACGGGGTATTATGAAAATAAATGTATTAATGTTTGTGAAGAACTCCAATGCAATTGTGATGACAACCATAGAAAAGCCCATGTGGAAATTAATAATTCTGTCTTCAGAGCAGAGTTTGAATAGTGTGCAGTATCATAATGCATATGCACAAGGGGGCCAAATTAAGGTTATACCGGCAATCTGAATCTGGCATTTCTGAACTTTTGAGTGCTTGACTTTATGAACTTAATGTTCTTTTAACATGTGTGTGTGTGTGTGTGTGTGTGTGTGTGTGTGTGTGTGTGTGTGTGTGTGTGTAAGGTCCCCATTACCATACCTACGGCCTCTTGTCTCCATTTGTTCCATCTGCAGAACTCCCATCACTGTCAATGAGAATTATAGCCATGGGCCCAGGAGAAAATATGCCTCTTGAAAATTTGCTTTAAAATAATGTAAAAAGGAATGAAATCATACTGCACTTTTAGTATGGTAAAAGCAGATTTTAGAAACACCCGCAGGAGCCCAAGGACAGTATCATTAGACATTTGATGTGAGCCATTATATTTATTTTATTATTAATAATCATAGGAATTACTGTAGCGCCTAGAGCCCCAACCAAGACCTTGTCCCCACTGAGTTAGTCATTGTACAGCCATCCAGTAATGGATAATCCACACCCTAAAGAACCTGAACTCTAAATAACTCATTCTCTGGGCCACAGGTTCTTATGTGCATGCATAGAGGCAAACGCTCATGCAACTATCAGAACCGGAGACCCTGAACTTGGAGCACAATGGGAGAACTACCTCAATGTGCACCGAGGGGTGTGGCATTGCAAAGGGAGCAGGGAGGAACAGGAAGGTGGTGTAGCTGTAGCCCTAGCGCATTCACCCTGGACCACAGAAAGTGCTCACGGTATTGTGGGGAATAGACTGTCTAAAAAGAATAGTGCCACCTGCATAATTCTTCTGATGCACACTGAGCCATACACTGGGCCTGTCTGGTGTCTATTGGACCATTGTTGGGTGAGCTCTTGAAATATTCAACTCATTGCAAAACCTGCAGACTGAAGCTGCCTCCCATTGTCTTATCAGGTGTATGTTCCTTTGTTTTTTGTCTTGAGCAGTTTCCCCAAGAGATCCTATCTGGTGTTCATGAAACTTTAACTGTACTGCATTTATTTATGCCTAAATGCTTTTCATAAAATGCCATTTTTGTTTCTGCAACTCTAAATGATATTTAACAGTATCCAAACTAAATTTATTCACACACATTTAAAGAAGGAGCCCTAGACATAATGCATTTTTAACCATGTGAAATATATTAGTAATGGTACTTAAAGTAAGAAAAGAAAAATGATTTTGGCTTGCATTAGTTCCATCTTTGCAGTATGTAGATAAGTCCCATACCTTTGACAGCATAACTACATTAGGTTTGCCTCAAAGCTAATAGTCAGACAGCCCAATGTGCAACAGCCATAACTGGTACCTTGCATAAGAGGTGCTGTTTTAGCAGTAGCTTGCCATGCTATGTAGTACATCATTGCACATAACTCATAATAGACCATATGAATTCTTCTTCTTGGTGTATGCACAATGTGCTTCAGGTAGCACGTGACCAGGATTCATCACCGAAATTGGTCCACTAGTTGGATCATTAGCTTCCCCGGCATGGGCCGGGTACTGATGGGGAGTGGGATATGAAGGCTGATCCATGCCCCCACCATATGAATTAAGGGAGGGGGTACAGTGTGCTGAACACCATACCGTACTGGGATTGTGACATCTGAGCAGTGTGTACAGCTACAATCAGCAGCGTTCACAAAGGGAAAGGGAATGATATTTGCCCCCTCCCCATCCTACACACAAGACTTCCTAAGCATTAGGCACAAAGCGTTTGTTTCTTTCTTGACACACATTCTGTCTGTATTATGGAAGCAGCCAAAAACTGAATACAATCCAAAGCTAGCTGAGAAAATGTTAAGAAAACAAAACTCCCAGAGTGTCATAACAATAATGTTAATGAGAAAGGATGTGTTAACCTCTCAAACAGAAGACTATTGTTAAATGCAAACCAGCTGGTAATCAGGTATGGGGTGGGGGGAGGGAAGGGTAGCAGACTACTTTGTTTAGCTAAAAATAACCAGACAGGGTTTTTTCCAACCAGAATAAAATAACGTGGCAGCGTGGATTGAAAAACGAAACATTGTACTGATGAGTAGATGATACTTTTCCAGGCACTGCTGTGCAGGGAGTCAGGTCAGAATGCCACTGCGACAATGCCATTTGCCAGAGGCATTCTTCTGCCTATATAGTACCCAGCCAAGCAGAATGTCTCCCAGGACACTAAGAGGTGCATGCTCAGTGGTGGTTCCTACCCATTCTTTTCAGAACTGTGGTTTGTGCTGCCCCTGCACTGTCTGCATCCTATCAGTCACTTGGGAAGAGGAATGGATGGAGTGAAAGTATAGCAGCGTGAGGGTGGTGCAGTCAGGGCCGGATTAACTCACCTGTGGGCCCGGGGCTATTAGATTTTGTGGGGCCCCTGTGTACAAGTCTTTTTCCCGGGAGGGAGTTTGGTGCAGGATGGGGCTGGGGCAAGGGATTGGGGTGCAGAGAGGGTGAGGGGTCTGGGAGGGAGTTTGGGTGCAGGAGGGGATTCTGATCTGGGGCAGGGGGATGGTGTGGAGGAGGGGGTGCGAGATGCGGGCTCCAGCTGGGAGGGGCTTACCACAGGTGGCTCTTGGCTGGTGATGCAGCAGGGCTCAGGCAGGCTGCCTGCATGCCATGGCCCCACGCTGCTCCTGGAAGTGGCTGGCTGCTAGCATGTTTCTGTGGCCCCTGGGGGGAAGGGGATAGCATGTCTCCGTGTGCTGCCCACGTCTGCAAGCGCGGCCATCATAGCTCCCATTGGCCGGGGACAATGCTGGGGGCAGGGGCATCACGTGGAGCTGCCCCCTTCCGCCCCCCCCACACACACTAGGGACCGCAGAGATGTGCTAGCAGCTGACTGCTTCCGGGAGTGGCACAGGCCCATGGCATGCAGGCAGCCTGCCTGAGCGCCCCGCTGTGCTGTGGGACTTTTAGCAGCCTGGAGTTGGATATTGCTGCCTGTGATTTATTTTTGCGGGGCCCCCCTTGAGCCGGGGTCCTGGGCTGCAGCCCCTGCGTTAATCCAGACCTAAGTGCAGTGATTTGGGTGCTAGCCTGGGACTTGGGAGGCCCTGCTCCACCATTGACATCCTAGGTTGCCTTGAGTTTGTTCTTAGCCTTTCTGTGCCTGAATTCCCCATCTGTAAAATGGGGAATTTTACTTTCCTACCTCACAGGGGTATTGGGAGAACAAATGGGGGCCATGTAAATACCTAAGACAAATGTCAGAAAATACAATTTTACTTAACATAAGGCAATATAATTCTCAGGGTAGGTACTTGCTTCCGAGAAAATGTAAAGCAATAAAAACTGCCATCACAAATATAAGATCCAGATTCCGCTAGTGTGTCAGGAGGATATTAAACTGCAGTTACTAAAGTTAGACACTTTAAAATCAAAAGGTCCAAATAATTTGCATCCAAGAGGTTTAAAAGAGCTGGCTGAGGAACTTGCTAGACTGTAAACATTTATTTTCAATAAGTCTTGGAATACTGGTTCTGGTGTCCACAATTCAAGAAGTATGTTGATAAATTGGAGAGGGTTCAGAGAAGAGCTACAAGAATGATTAAAGGATTAGAAAACATGCCTTACAGTGATAGACTCCAGGAGTTCAATCTATTTACTTTAACAAAGGGAACGTACAGGGGTGACCTGATCACAGTTTATAAGTACCTACATTGAGGAACAAGTATTTGATAACGGGCTCTTCAATTTAGCAGAGAACATTATAGCATGATCCAAAGGCAAGAAGTTGAAGTTAGACAAATTCAGAGTGGAAATAAGTCATACATTTTTAACAGTGATGGTAATAAAACATCGGAATAATTTACTAAGTGTCATGGTGGATTCTCCATCACTAACAAAGATTGGATGTTTTTCTAAAAGATCTGCTCCAGGAATTATTTTGGGGAAGTTCTACGGTCTGTATTATACAAAAAAATCAGACTAGATGATCACAGTGGTCCCTTCTGGTCTTGGAATCTATGAGTCAGATTGAGGCAGACCTTGTGTGGATGCTCACACAGAGAGAGGAGGGCTCTCACACCTGAGTAGAACTAGTCAAGATCCATGCCATACCCATAAAGATTTTTGCCTGTGTAGAGGAGAATATTTTAAAAAACCCACTGAAGCCCATTTTGTTACTGTCTCAAAAAGAAGGAGTTGGATTCCAACACATTTAATCAATAAAAGATCATATGCAGTCAACAGGATGATTTTTTTATTGCTCTATAGCATCTCTGGGGAAAGTATTTACCTTGAGAACTGTTTTGCCAGATGCTGAATAGTGCATGCACTTACTTCGGTAGTGTCCAAGCCATGCTATTGCCTCATTTGCATCTATCTACTAAATGGTTTAATTAATTTTGCATTGTGCTTACTGACTAGTTTTAATTAGCAGTTAAATCAGTTCAGTTAACGAAAAAATGTAGGTGTTTACTTGAATGCAAATCACAGTGGGTTCTCAGGGCTCGATTCAAAAAACAGTTCCACGCCATTGATACTGGATTTCTGCAGGCTTTATTCAGAAAAAGTGCATTCCACACTTTTTTTCCTGTCAATAAAGTGTAGGCCTTTATGATTCATTAACTGGCTCGTCCCTCTCTTTTTTTTTTTTTTGCTCTTTCATTCTATATTAGAGGATAGCTTTGGGGAGCCAATAGCAAGGAGTATAAGGCAGACAAAATAGGGGCCTCCCCAGCCTGCTTCACTGAAAACACTGTGTGTGTACTCTATACACATAGAAAAAGGGAAATGCTGTTGCTGCGTTACTGTGTGCCATGGTGTCTCCCTTTAGTGGCTGATCCCAATAAACCACAGTAGCATCTGACTTCTGTGAAAAAAGATCTCAAACTGCTTGTTATCTGCATATAGATAGTATCACAGACCAGTCAGCTCTCCCTCTCCCTCACTGGCCACATGTTCTGTCAGGAGTGCTGGAACAATTTTTATAGTGGGGGTGCTGAGAGCCATTGACCCAAACTGTAAACCTTGTATATAATGGAAACTACTTCAAGCTACGGTGTGCGGCAGCACCCCTTGTTCTAGCACCTATGTGAACTGTGGACAGGAGGGGGGTCACAGAACATTACTGCGTGAAACCCCACATAAAATAACTTTGAGATAGATGCCCAATACCATCTCCTGGGCCCTCTCCGAGACAGAAGTGTACAACTAATCAAGAGAAACTCCATTTTATTCCATCCAATCGACAAGTCAGAGAAATCTTGTGATCACTGGCATCAAAGGCTGTTGTTTCAGATTTTAAAGAATCAGCTTGGACACTAGGCTTGTATCTGTCGTTATGTGGGGATCATCACCAGTGGGACTGATGTATCTTCATGACAAAGCCAGACAGAAAGCCAGACTGAAACATCAAGCAAATCTGCCCTGAGACTCCAGAAGGTACCACAATTACCTTACTCTACCTTTCTCAGTAACCTTATCCAAAAAGGGAAGATCAGAGACAAGATGATAATTGGTGAGATCGCCAAGAAATGACTTCATGAATCTGGGTCTAATAACCACCCATTTGAAAGAAACTGGCACCTTGCCTTTCCATAGGGCGATGTCATTCAGCCAGTAACTACAGATCAAAGTCAACTAGGGTAATTAATTGAGGAGTTAAGTTGGTAATCAGTTTGGAAAACAAAAATCTCAGTCCTTGGAGCCTAAAGAAATATTAGCTGGAATACACATTCTCTGTAGTTTTATTCTCAAATTAAATTTAATTTCATAAATGTAATTTCATAAACTATTCATCAGCTGTCTCATGTAGGGCTGCTGTGCCAAGCACATGTGACAAAGACCTCTTCCCAAGCCTTAGAAGTGAAATAATTACTTGCACTGTTCCTGCCTGTGCTCTACACATCCTGTGTGTATATTCAGCTTGAGTCTGTTCTCATGGATGGGAGCTCAGCCACTGACTTCAATACAAGCAGGATCAGAGCATTATTGAGGATTCCAACCTCTAGCGCCATCATTCTGGCATTTTATTTAGGATTAAACTCACTAAAATAATAAATAAAAAAATGAAGTAACTTCAGTCGGAAATCTATTTTCTAAAACTCTCAAAAACATATCAGTCATCGCATCGGTCTCATGATGTAAAAGGGATTTTGACCCATTTATTTAGGACTCCCATTTGGATCAGGCATTATATCAGCCACTGACTTCCCTTTTGATGCGTTCCCACTTCTTTAGCTACTTTATCTCTAACGCTGTAGTGCTTTGTATTCATTAGAGGCAGGCTTTGAGGAAATAACCTTTGACATTAATCAACAGGTGTCATAAAGCATCAGTGCCTACATAACACAGAGTCCAATGCTATCACAGTCTACTTCATACTAGTCTGTAATGAAAGCAGCTCAGGATTGTTGAGTCATTAAAATAAATCATGCTTCATCTACAAATTAAAAACTAAAAGTTAATGGGCCTAATTCTGCTCTCAGTTGATTTTAATGAAGTTACTTAGATGTAACCGAGGAAATGTGGTCCATTAACTCCTAGTTTTTTATTTAAGGCATTATGTGGGTGCTTGGATGTAAGTGCTGGCCTTTTAACTATTAAAAATAATAAATAGAAAGCATGTCAGTTTTTAAAAAGCAGACCTTAAGTGGGAGCTTCTGAAGAGCTGTGTCCTGTGTAGCAGAGCTCAGAGCAAGAAGCTAACTGTAACCCGGCTAAGAGTAGAAATGTATCACCTGGTGCTTGGATGTTTTGGTGTTACAATGCTAGCTTGTTGTCTCGGCTGTATCACATGAGGGCACTGCATAGCATCATTTACAATAATGCAGGAAGTTGGGGGGGGGGGGGGAAAGGCTCAATCAACTTCCAAAGCTAGCAGAGTTTTAATAGGCCAGCCTTTCATTAAGTGAATTCCTAAATGTTGACCAAATTCTTTCAGATCTAGGCAGCTAATGGCTCAGGATGCATGTGATGCACTTGTCATTACACAGACACTGATAAAAATCCTTGAAGCTGCTTTTTCCCAGAAAGTTCACATGAGTTGGGCGGGGGGGCGGAGGGAGCGGCGGAGGGAGAGAAGAAACTTCTCTTCAGTGGTTTCTTTCATGTCACAAGAAGGAGGGTCATGTGTTTTAGTTTAACTAATACATTCCAATAAAATGATTTTCAAAGGGACAGGACAAACAATGGGCATTTTACATATGGTGGCTGTGCATGTCAGATGGAGCTAATTTTCTCATACACAATATATTTGTTATTCCACAAGCTGGTTATAATTCATTTAAGGTCTCTTTTTAAAATTTAATTTTATCTACTCAACTAATAAAATGGCCCAGTGAAGCCTTTATGGTCGATATAATTTGGTGAATGATTTAGTTGACATTTCTTTTAGGATATTAAAGTTATGTCATTACTCTCACAGTTTTTAAGCACTAACCCCCCCTCAAAAAAATCCTCCTGTCTGCGCAACCTATTTTTATAATGCTAGATGTTGAGATTTTTCACTAGAAGTAATAGTTTTTAGTTTATTTTATGTATATCAAAATTAATTTGTATACATATAATTATTAGCAAATGATTCCTTATAATGATTGTATTTTTGCTCCCAAGATAAGTATATACTGCCACCCCATTCCTTATCACTGATAATTGTATAGGCTGATAGATGTGTCTTTCTTTCAGAGAAGATCTTAAACTGAAGTCCTCCTTGCTATATAGTCAATAGAGATTTCATTAGTGTCCTGACACTTCGCCTTTCAAGGTAGCATGTTTATCACCTTCCTTGTCTTCTGAAAGGTGATACAGCATCTCTGCCTATGAACATTTGACAAAATGACAAATGAAACATCCAGACAGCCTTCTTGTAACATATCAAAATAGTTTTGTGCTGTAATGCTTAATTATCAACCGGAGTTGAGAAGCTTAAGAGTGCAGCATTGGGTGGAAGTAGCTTCTTGCCTTCACAGGAAACAGTATGCAATTAGCAGGGTCAAAATGCCCAGGATCAGCATTGCTTAAGGCTAGAAAAACAGAGCTAGGGCTATGGCAGTATCACAGGCTGCAGGCCAGTTGTCTCCCTATAGCAGGATGCCTTTGACTTAAGTTCCTAATTAAACTACCAGGCATGTCCAAGTCTGGCTTTCTTGTGTACAACTTATTTCCCACTCAAAAGCTTACAGTGTATTGAAGTATATTTCCCAGAGATGGGGATTAAAGTACAAAATATAGGCACTCATTATTTACAATGATGGATTTTTTTGAATAATTAACATTACAATAATATAGCTAAAAATGGTCCCTTAAAAAAAATTCTCCAAGCAACCAGCATTTTAGATTCACCATCAGCTGTTTGAATTACTAGTAAATTGCTCAAATGAAAATAGAGTGTAGGTGACTATGGGCCAGATTCTCTCCTCTGTTGTGCTCCTGACAAGCTCATTAAAGTCAATTCAGTTACCATCATTTTCTGTACGGAAGGGCAGGAATTAATTAAATAAAACTTAATTATATTCCCTACAATCATTTGCCCTTGCCATATCTGCCTAATTTGCAGCTTCCCACCTTTTGATACTGTTCTGGTGAATTGTTGGTGTTTGTTGTTCAAGCTGTGTTGGTTAGTTATGTCTGAGCAGATAAATCACATAATTTGTCCCTCCCTGCCCCCTGTTCCCAGCATGCCTTCCATGACTCCCTTTTTCTGTCTGGCTAAATGTATATAGGCCTCTATATGAGCCTTTATTTCCGTCTTGACAATGTCTTGTGCCCACCCCTTAGGATCCATCCTTCCACTTCACCCAAAGGAATTCCTCTCCATTCCAAGATCAGCAAGCATGGCTCTTTGCTGCCCCTTTGTGTGCTCCCCAATCCACTACTTCAAGTCCATATCCCTCCTGGTATGTTGCTCACCTGCACTATGACCCAACAGATTGCCACTGGTTTTCTACTTTGCCCCTCCGCTAAATTCAGCATGAGGAAGCAATGAGTTTATATTTATCAATATTTATACTCTAAGAGTTGCTGTTTATACATTTAACACCTCCTCTTTATATCCTCATAAAACATCCCCTGACCCACTAACCCTCCCAGAAATATTTAAAACCATTTCATTTCAGCATATCTTAAAATGCAAATACATTTGGAGTTTCTAGTCTAAGTCATTTTGGCAATAAGATGAGCCAAAAAAGAAGAGAGAGAATAATTACAATGAAGTGAACCACAGCTATATTTTCAAAATGCCATAACTTTAAAACTCTTTGACTATTAGTAAACTTTGCAGGCAACATCTATCCTCAGATCAGATGTGGCATGCAAAATTTGAGGAAACTTTTGTTTCTTTTGGGGAACTTTGGTAGTGGGTTTGAAAATTGGTCTTGAAAAATCCCTATAAAACAGTGGTTCTCAATCTTTTGTATTGGTGACCCCTTTCACACAGCAAGAATCTGAGTGCGACCCTCTCCCCTTATAAATTAAAAACACTTTTTAAATATTTAACACTATTATAAATGCTGGAGGTGAAGTGGAGTTTGGGGGTGGAGGCTGACAACTGGTGACCCCCACATAATAACTTCATGACCCCTAAGGGGTCATGACCCACAGTTTGAGAACCCCTCCTATAAAGCAATTACCACTGTTCCATAGTGTCTTGTACCAGGGTGTGTGTGTGTGTGAAAATATTACTCTACCAAAACTGTAATGGGACCTGTTCATGGCATGAATGCTGCCACACTCAGCCATTACATAAAAGCACATCAGCTGTGTAGATCTGGAAGTGGTACAGAATTTGAAGATCCACACTTCTTGAACATAACTGCAGAGTAGACAGCTGTTCAGGCAATTGTTGCCTCTTTCTGTACCTGTGCCTCAAGGCTGGATCTATGTCTTTTGTTTATTCCTGGTGCCTGACCACTAGAACACAATGGGTTCTCTAGTAATATTTTCCCTTGAAAGTACACTGATTATCTTCCTAATGAGAAACATCATAATTTGAATTACATTTACATTTGTGCTAAAAGAGAACAGCCTCAAAGCACAATCCAAAAGATTGTTACGTGATGGATTATCCCTGACAGAATTTAGAAAAATGTCACGTATCTCAAATACAAGCCAAGAGTTTGTAGTGGGAAGGCTGCCTCTGATAGCTTAATATTAGAAGCTTCATAAGCACATCTATTTTAAGGCTATGAGAGGCTTGCACAGATTTTTCTACAACTTTTGAGGACTCTTCCAAACCAGCAGGAGAGGTGGATCCCATCAGCCTCATAGCTTGGAGGACCATCACACCAGCAAGAGCTGAGATATGGTAAAGTGGCCCTTAAGTTTATAAATATTTCCAAGATCCACCATGTGGTTCTGACATCCTCATCTGGGCCTCTGTGCTCTGAAGAGCTTAACAAATTAAGCCTCACTACATCCAGTTTTCTGTACTAACACATTTTGATGTGATCCCATAAAAGCTCGATTCAGGCTCTTCTTTGTGCTTCTTGCCTGCAGATGCCATTATCCAAAAAGTTAGGGGTTGTCACTTGACGACTTAATTCACTGTCCTCCCAGAGATTGGAAGAGGGAATAAACATGAAAAACCTTCCCACTTAAATTGATGATTCATGCTGCCATCCCTCCTCCTCGCTTTCTCCTTGTTGTGTTGCTCCACATCTGAAATTCCCCACATGCTTGACGGAAGAGAAGGGAGGAAGGGCGAGAAGTCTCATTCTGAATACAAGACCTGTGCTTAGCCATCTCCTTCTAAATATGACATTCCATTTCGACAGCTCCATGTGCTGCTGCTGGTGCAAAGGTTTGAATTGCCTGCTGGCAGAACAGTGCAACTTGTAACTTTTATTTTTCAGTGGAGCTCTTGAGGACAAGCCCAACAGGTGCATTCTGCCACATCTACACCAGGAACGTCAGTAAACTCTCAGGGCATGGCCTTTGAGTGACTCATTTGCCTAAACCTGCTGGTGAGTTGAATGCTTTAATATAGCTCTCTTGAGAAGGCAGTTGCAGAAACAATTTTAGAAACACATAATCTAATTATTTATTGGAAAACCTTTAGGCTACGTCTGAACTTCAAGCAAGGGCTGTGATTTCCAGCTCACGCAGACATACTGGTGCTAGCTGTCATCTGAGCTAACATACTAAAAATAGTAGACTAGCTGCAGCACCACAGGAAGCGATGGCACTGTTGGGTATGTACTCAAGGCTGCTAGCATCTGCTGCCATTGCCTGTGCTACTTTAGCTCAGATGAGAACTAGTGTTTGAATGTGGGCTGAAAATCACATCCTTAGCTTGTGGTGTAGATTTAGCCTTAGTTTGGCTTCCATCCAATTCACAGTATTTCATGATTTTCTAATGCCCTGGGCATGGGCCCAATCCTGCGCTCATTGAAAATAATAGCCAGATTCCCACTGACTTTAGTGGGAGCAAGATCAGGCCACAGGGTCAGTTTGACAATGACATATACCACGTATATTAGTATAAATTCATACATCACTTCCTTAGTATGAAGCTTGGAACTCATGATTTACCAATAAGGCCATTCAACAATAAGTAAAGGTAGCACTGAGTGTGCTTCAAGTGGCAATATTCTCCCTCCCTCCCTTGTTCCAGTAGACATGTTTGGGGGCTTTTTGTATTTCATATTTGTTGTTCTTTTTGTGTAATATATTTTAAATACATGATTGATTAAATATCCTATTTTTAGTTATGGAAGGGGCACAGGGGAGACATGAGGGAAATAAGACATACATTTTTAACAGTGAGCGTAATTAATCATTGGAACTATTTACCAATGGTCGTGGTGGATTCTCCATCACTGACAATTTTTAAATCAAGACTGGATGCTTTTCTAAAAGAGATCTGCTCTAGGAATTATTTTGGAGAAGTTGTATGGCCCGTATTATACAGGAAATCAGAGTAGATGACCACAGTGGCCCTTCTGGCCTTGGAATCTGTGACTCTCTGTCACTTGCCTCAAAGAAACCCCAACAACCAGGGCCAGCTCCAGCTTTTTTGCCGCCCCAAGTGGTGAAGCGGGGGGAGGGAGGGGGAAAGATAAAGCCATGATCGGTGGCACTTTGGCGGCAGCTCTACCGCACGGCTTCTTCAGTGGCAATTTGGCGGCAGGTCCTTTGCTCCGAGAGGGACTGAGGGACCTGCCTCCGAATTGCCGCCAAAGACCCGGACATGCCGCCCCTTTCCATTGGCTGCCCCAAGCACCTGCTTCCTTTGCTGGTGCCTGGAGCTGGCCCTGCCAACAACCATCTGTTGTCCTATCATCCAAAGCATCCAAAATTGCTCTGTTCTCAAAGAAATGGTTTATGAATTTGCTCGTTAAAAATACGTGCAGTTTTTTTTCTATGCACCAGTTTTACTTTTCAATTCACATAGAAAATATGTTGTGACAGTGCAATATGTACTCAAGGTTATTCTTACTGTTAGTAAAAAGCAGATTAACTCTGAAAACATTTGGAGTGCTGCACATATGTGCATCTCCTAGAAGACTGGCAGGTAGAAATCATGCAAATAGCACTTTTATAAGAGAGTAGCTATATGCTCATTCTACCTTTGACTGCTTCAGAATAGCAAGAAAGAACAGGTTTGGGTCAAAGCAGAAAAAAGGTGGAGGGGTGAAAATCTCATTGCAGTGTGCTTTTGTCCGAGCGTGGTATCCTTTCTCAGCTAAAGAGGGTCCTGTGGCACCTTTAAGACTAACAGAAGTATTGGGAGCATAAGCTTTCATGGGTAAGAACCTCACTTCTTCAGATGCAAGAGATACAATCCCTCAGCTAAGGGATACAATTGTTGTCTTTACTGCAAGATCTGAGAGGGCATGAGGCATATAAAGGGTCTATATCACACTTTCACTAATGGAAAGAAGCAGAGTGCCAAGAGGGTATAGTGCAGTTAGTACATGTGTAAGTTAAAACCACAGTTCTACAAAGAGGCCTACTCTGAAACCTATGTAGACAGTTCACCACTGATTCTACTCTCTCTGCCAAGCTACATGCCCTGTATATCACTGAGTTCCAAGGTAGTGTTTGGTGATTTATGCTGAATGGTATTGCGTACCTTCCTTTAAAATCTCCTTGGCTCCTCTAAATCATTTCTGGGAGATTAATGCTGTTTTGGTCCTTTCCAGGCTGCACATTGAAGACAATGTGACATAAAATGAACTGAGTGATGTGACGAGGAAAACATCTTTGTCAATTACATGGAAAACTCAACTGTATTCAAAATTACAGGTTAGATTGACAATCTTATTACTAACATTATAAAAATTCTAAATTACTAAAAAGTGTTTTTTTCCACAGAATTATAGAAATGAGCTGACTGAAGAAAACAAATCCTTCTAGTTCATCCTTTTCTCTGCAGCAGGGATACTCAGATACGTTTTTAGAGCTGTGTGTGAAACGTGCTGCTGTATAATGCAAAAGATGATGCTGGTTACAAAATGAAAGTAAAGAAGAAAAGTATGCACTGAATAGAACTGATACCCTACTGGAGTGAGAATTCTGGATCTCTACTGATATTCTAAATTCCTTTTGCAATTGCAGATGAGTGCATTTCTATGAAGCCAGTGGTATTTATACTTTGTTATTGTTGTTACAATTTTAAGAGATTCCATGAGTTATGTAAAATATATCATAGAATCACAGAACCATGCTGTTAGAAGGGGCCTCAAGGATCATCTAGTCTAACCCCCATATATACATTTCTGTAAACTAACATGTTTACAGAAGATCAGTTTGTTTATTTGCTAAGGCCCCAATCTTGCAAACAAGTACATACATAGCTATCTGTATACATGGAAGCAGTCCCAATTATTTCAATGAGACTACTCACATGAGTAAAGTTAAACACATTCATAATTGTTTGCTGGATTTGTGCCTTAATATGGATTGTCAAACCACTAAAGGAGAGGAAGGCCGGTCTTTTCACTAGGGCCCTAGTTTGATGTGCTGGAGATTGGAGTCCTATTCGGGCTCTGACACAGATTTACAGTGTGATCTTGGGTAAGCCACTTGAGGCCCAATCCAGTCTGTTGATGTCAGTTGGAGTATAGACTTCAGTTGGCTTTGGATTAGGCTGCTAATCTCTCTGTACCTCAAAACCCTTTCTATAAAAAGGGGGCAATACATCTTTCCCACCCACATAGGTGTTGAGGATAAATCCATTAAAGTTTGTGTGGCTCTCTGATATTACACTGATTAGCACTATAGAAGAGTCAATAAATAAATAAAATGTAAAGCACACATCCACTCTCTTGTGAATACATTTCTTTTTTATTCACTTAGATTCTTTAGATTCCAAAATCACATGGTAAAATGGAAGGCAAATACACCATACTGCTCTGATCTGCTTTTCAGGCCATCCTGTTACTATTTCTGTTGCTGTTTGGAAAGTTCATGACTGTGGACCACTCTTAAATGCCGTAAAAATCAATACAAAAGAAAAAATGTAAACACATTTATTCTTCTTTTATTCAATGTCCATGTTGCTGACTTTTGCTTGACCAGATGTTCCAGAGTTTCAAATCTGTTCAACTGTAGCTGTTAGCAAAACAATTCTTCTTTCACCAGAAGGTTAGGCTCATATTTTTAACAAGATGGTTTTGATTTCTTTTATATTATTATTGTTGTTGTTAAATAGAGGTTTAATGTATTAGTTACTAATATTAGCACTCATCATGGGCTTTTAGAGCAATGGTATTAATGACTGTAGCTTCTTGCATATATTACTGGTGCAATGTATAGTGCCCAATTTTAACCAAATGATACTGCTTCTGTAATTTTGGTTTTAAAACACAAAGGCTAAAGATAAGTAACTATCTTTTTGATAGAGGCTGGAAAAGCTTAAGGTTTTGCACTCTGTGTGGTAGTTTCCCTTCTCTTTCTTTTCCTGGCTATAACTGACAAACAGGCATTGTCCCTTTAGTGAGCTCTGCAATATTACTTTGACCCCAACCCATCAATCTGCCTCAATTGGATAATGATCTGTAATCACTTTCTTTCAGGGGAGTCTATAAATTTGCCAAGGCCCCATTCTTCTCTGAAGGACTCCTTATGTTCACTCTCATTTGTGCAAATGCTCTCTCTTTTACAGCGCTAAATAGCCATGCACATGGTCCATTCTCCTCAGAGGCACCAGGCTGTTCACTGCTGATTTTCCATGGCTCTGCTCTCTAAAAGGAGGCTAAGCGCTACATGCCAGGTCTCAGTGGGGTGCAGGCCCGAGCCACGCCACTTCAAGAGCAGCCGCTTTTCTCATTAAGACTGACCCATCATTAAGTCGCTTTGTGCCAGCCCTTGTAATCGATGAGCTTACTCTGTAGTGCAAAAAAGCTAATAAGGATAAGAGTGGGATGGAGAGGAGGGAAGACATTAAACCACTTAACAGAGAAACCCACCTCCTTTAAGGCTTAGAAGCATATGTCACTAGCAAAGCTCAAGGAAGCCTGCAGGGTTCAGACTTAAAGTGATTTATTTGATTATCATATAAGTAATTCTTCAAACATTCCTATCCTGTCCTATTTATTGGACCCAATAAATGGAATAAGCCTGAAAGGTGGTTTATACTCCTGCTGACCTCTCTCTTCTCATTAAGGAGGATTAAAGGCTGAATGGGATAAAATTGAACTTGGGTAAGGCTCAGGGATGACTCCATGTGTATATATATATATATATATATATATATATATATATATATATATGGACCATTGTGGAGCATTAGGTATTATTTTTATCCTCCGGGTCACTCCAAAATAGTGTATAGACTGAAAGCGTCAGAGGATTTGTAGAGCTGCTACTGTATTAGGGAAATTCCTGCTTGATATTTTTTTCCTGACCAGGCTGAGAACTGTAATCTGTGCACTCATTACAGCTTTGAACTATTAGAATAAAAATTGCAAGAACTTTAACAAATATGGGAGCAAATCAGGAGCTAGGCAAGCTTCATTAAACTTGCAGCATTTAGAGGGCTCTTGTCTTTGGATGGCTGAAGTAGGAATTCTCCGGTTCTACTGCAGATAAAGCCATCCATCTACTACAGCACTTTAGGAATATGCAAATCAGGTGAGAATTAAGCGGCTGCAATATATGTGTACAATAAAATGCCTTAAAGAAATAAAAGGACTGCAAATATCCAACTGTTTAAAAAATATTAAGCATCATAGAAAACTTAATCGGTGGGAAAACATATGACAGAAAAAAACAATAAATCAGACCTCTTATAGGATGGTGAGGAAGGGATGGTGCCACGTGTCGAAGGGCTCACTGAAGAACAACTGCTCCCTGGTGTGAAGATGGTCTGTGAAGTGCATACCATTCTTAGGTGATTTGTCTGCCCCCTCTTCCAATGTGTCACCTAACCTTGCAGAGCTGCATGGAAAGGAAACAGCAATGGTCTCATCTCCTCCCTTCCATGTCTCACCCCCTCTGAGGCAATGTATGCTCCTATGGGCACAGTGAGGAAGCAGCCCCTACACAACCCCAAATGCAGGGATGGTGCATGTGACTGGCATTTGAATGAGATGCACAAGGATTGGGTGCTACTTGTGTGCTCCCCTCAAGGCAAGTGCTCAAAGACCAGCCACAAGCTAATCCTAGGTTGTAAAGTGAAGCACTTAAAAGTCAAGAAATGCTAAAGTTAAGAGTGTCGAAACAGCCTTAACTCTCCCCCTTTTGCATATGAAATACAATATGGGTCAGATCCTCAGCTGATGTAAATTGATGTATTGATTCCAAAATAGTTAGACCAACTTACTGAAGATCAAGGCTACAGTCTTTAATTATATGATCACAAACAATTATTGTCTGAGTACTTCTGACTTATACGGTGCACAGGTTGGACAGTGCTCAGTGAATGAGGTTGCTGTTCACTATTTATTATCATCCAATGAGTACACTCTTATCTTTTTTACTATACACCACTTTCTCATCCATCAGGCCTCCTCTAGACTTTCACTCTAACTTGATGGCATAAATTTAGTATCTATGTCAATGTTTGAATTTAAAAATTGTTGTCCAGATATTATGCCCAAACCTGGAAATATAATCTGAGCTAACAAGTATATGGTTTCTGTTTTGATTGATTGAAATAATCTAATGCTGAGAGAATTGCAGAGTGGAAGTACCCAGTTCAAACAACAGCTACTTGATGTGATGTCTTCTGCTAGCATTCTGCTACAGTTATGCCACACAATGTTTTGGAGTTGTATGTTGCCATCACAGAAAAGCCATACAGACTAATCTGCTTCAAATCAGGGCAGTCTTTTCTAGCTGGTAGTTAGTACTCTTAATAAATACACATCTTGTTTTCATTTTAATCATGATTCCAAAGATAACCATCTCAGAGGAAATTTGTTTCCACTATGTTAAAAATTCCATTGGAAAGTTACCTTCCATTGTAACCCATTAAACACTTCATTGATAGCATGTAAGAAAAAAAAGCAAAAGCCTGTCTGGTTCCTCTCAGGAGTGCAAGTTAACTCCAGTGAAGCCACTCCACACTTTTGCCAATTCCAAGCTCTTCTGTAGCATTCTAATGATTTATCAGTGTCATCATCACATGGGAACATGCTTGTTTGTAAAAGCCTGAAAAGAATCCATGGCCTACATTTCAACAAAAATCACATTTCAAGGTGGTCAAAATTATGGAAATATATAGGAAAATAATTGCTAGCTCAATTTTGAATTGGTCACTGAAAAATAGAGGACCTAGTGGTGAAAGGCTCAGACAGAAAGGTGACTGTTCCCTTTTAAAGCACCTCCCTATTGAAAATTGGGCATATTATCAGAGTGCCTGAAGCATTCAGCTACTACAGTGATGGGAAAGGTATAAACACCTAGGATATGAAAGCAGAAAGCCCATGGAAGGATAGATTACAAGCTTATTTCCCCCCACCCCTCCATATTGGCTCAACTCCACTGGCCAGTCCATTTTAGGAGGTGAAGCTTTGTCTCCTCTCACATTCCACCTGCCCCCACCCACCTGCTTGAAAGGGAGAACCAGGTGCCCAGCTCCCTCATGTTCCTGGGACAGATGCAGCAAGGTGCAGGGGAATGGGTTTTAGTCCTTCTTATTCCTCTTCATGGCTGCATTAGGGACAGGCATGATCTGGCCCTAAATTAGTGACATCATAGCATTACCAAAATTCTATCAGCAATACGACTATAGTACTTTTTATTAAAATACTGACTCAAAGCATTTTTACTTTACAAATCACTTTTAGGATAATTATTTTGTTCTCCTAGCAGTAATGAGAAGGTAACATGGAAGCAAACTGATTGGTTCAGTTTAACAAGATGGACACTCCATAAGCACACTCAGGTCGTCTGTTGAGCCACCCTAGACACGGATGTTAGAACACTACATAGGGATGCAAAGTAATTATTTATGAGTCATAGGCACATCTTATCAACACTACCAGACAGGGTATCAGAGGCTTTGCAGCCTCCCTCTCAGTCAGAGGTGGGGGAAATAGGGTCTGCGACATAGAGCACATACAGGGAAAATAGTTAAGTTTGGGTAGAAAGCTTAAATTTATGTACAGTTATTTGTTATTTGAATTAGCAATAAAGCCACACCTCTTGAAGTGGATAATTACAGTATGTGTACCGTGTATTCAGTTCAGAGATGGATGGTACTACAGCTATTTACATAAAATTACTGTATTTATTAAAATATTCTAAATATTAAGCAATACAGGGAAAATATAAGTTTTTGCATCTCCCACTGTCAGAAATCACTCAAAATGTCACTTTACTGTACTATACATATTTCATCTTCTTTCATCATATAAAATGCAACAAAGTTTTTATGGAATCCCTCCTTATAAATCATCAGTAGTAATAAAGATACTGCATGCCAAATTCTGCCCGCAGTTCCATCCATGACATCATATTTTCTTCAGTGAGGTTGCACAGGGCTCATTGAGTGGAATTTTAGTAAACAATTTGGTTGATGATCTAGATCACTTTATCCTTTGCCACACTGGCTCCGCAGGGGTTAAAAATGGTAAAAATGTCTCTAAAATATGAAGATGTGATTTAGAACACACAGTCAGTAATTGCGTTGACTAAGGAGGGACCAGTTTTGCATAGTGACTTTTTAGGGCAGAACTGAGCTTTACAATTTCAGTTTGAAAACATTATCTTTTTATTAATTCAATATTGTAGCTTTTCTTTAACACTGTAAAGAAACGATTGGTTTTTGTCTGGCAGACTGTGGGAAGAATCAGATAGAAGATGTGACCTTGGACGTCTCAATAACATGAACAGAAATTGCAACACCGATTCTCATTTACACTACGGTTCCTTTACCCCACTGTAGAAGCACACGATGGTTGTAAAGCGAATGTATATGCAATGTACTCCAACTTTAAGGTGCCTTTACACTGCCAGAGTGATGTAGTGGCCTCAGTGTAAAGGAATATCAAGCCCTACATATACGCAATGAACTTCATATACCTCAGCATGTACTCCTGATCCGTAAGAATAGTCTGTTGACCCCTGCTTCTTTTTTTATTTCTTGGTAGTACTACGTAGCAGTAATCATAAATCGTACAATTACTGATTCTCAACTATATTGCTGATGTATATTCCTATTAATAGCATTATCTGGTGCAGCAGTCCATAAAGTCCACAGTTTTTTCGCTTTAACACTATACTTACTGACTTCCAAGAATAAATAACCAAAGGCATCCTGGTTTTTCCCCAAAATTCGTCCATTTGTTTTTTCTTTGGTACATGTTCTTTTTCAGTTAATAAAATATTTTACCTCTGTTTTGTTCTGAAATCTACCGAATTCCCATCAGGAGTTGCAGTTTCTTTTTAACTGCTTAATAATTACAATTGTAGGCATTTTATTTATTACAAAGTGGTTTGGGTGTAATTGATTAGGTTGCACAGTGTCATGAAACCAGTGACGGTAGGCAAGTGTGTCAGTCTCTTTGTAGAGTATGAGAATGCTGGGGGGCCGGGGAGGAGGGGGTAAGAGGAGGAATGAGCCAAGCTGTGCAAGTAACACAAAAACTTCTTGTAGTGGGTGGTCTGTTGGGAAGGTAATTGGAGATCTGCAATATGTCCACTACAATCAACAAAAGGGTACAATACTTCTCTGCAGGGAATTAGTCGGGAAGAACTTGTTTAAATAAAAATGCAGGGCTGTCAGAATGTTAAACTAATTCTCAATGTTCTGTGCACTGTCTAGGGAATTTAGGCTTTGCATCATTTACTGTACTGAAATGCTGAAAAAATATTTTAATATAAGTGTTTTGGAATGTGTTAACATGTATTTTATCATTTGAAACCATGACTGTATGTAATGAGAACTAGAAATGCTATTAGAAAAGATTGTCCTTCTAGGTTTGCTTTCTTTATTCTGTGTTTAACAACAGAGCTACATCACTAGGTTCTTTGTTTCCCTGCATCTTGTGTAATTGTTTACTCCAGTGCAAAGTGCGTGTAAATGATTGCCATTCAACTTCTATAACATTTCATGCCCACTTTGCACTGGTGAAAATGACAGCGATATCCAACCCAGAGTAGGTTGAACTGTACTTTTGGTAATTACCTAAAAATGGCAATTGGAGTGATAAAAACATGTATATTAACCATTTCATAGGTTAGTCTCATGTAGGGAAGTTTCAGATCATGGAGTTTCTTCCTGGTTTTTCTGTAGTGTATGTGTGTGTTGTGGGATGGGGGGCGGGGAAGCAGGGGTTCTGGAACTAGGGGTGCTGGAGTAGCACCCCCTGGCTTGAAGTGGTTTCCATCATATACAGGGTGTACAGTTTGGTTCAATGGTTTTCCGCACCCCACTTTACAAATTGTTCCAACACCACTGTGGGGGAGGCAAAGGTAAGATGGAAAGAAGAGGTGCACCATTTGCCCATAGTAGGCCTCACTGAGGATGCTGGGCATTTCATGCCGTGAACCTGAAGGTCTCACAGGGATCCACTGGAGACCAGTGATGTCCGTGAAAAGGGCTGACCCAGGCACGTTACAGGCTGTGGGTCTGATTCGTCCCTGTCTTTATAACTCTGCAAAGTGAGTGTCAAACACTAACAAATCCCAGTGGTAGCATTTTAACGCTCATTTTGCACAGGCGTAAATGACTGTACAAGATGTGATGCATGGGAGAATTGAGCCCTCTGTCTACGGTAGATCCCCTGGTTTGTTCCATCGGTTGGAAGAAGGGTGAACACTCTTCTCCCCTATCCCCACCTGCCAGCAACCTCCCCCTGCCACCAAGTCTTTAATCACCTGCTGACCTATTGAGGGGCTTCTGCATATATACAAGGAAGGGGAGGCTACTACTGAGAAGGCTCCCTTAACCCGATATCTATTTTTTCTTTCCTCTTCACTTTAAGAAACTGAGGGGATCTTAAGGCCTTTGGGTGTATTTCTTAGTCTATTTTATTTGTATTGCAGTAGGGCATACAAGCCTCAGTCATGGACCAGGACCCCCTTGTGATAGGCACTGTCCAAACACGGAACAAAATCATGGTGCGTGCCCCAAAGAGCTTATAGTGTACGTTTTTATGCATATACATTACTGTTTTCAGTACCAGTAGTACATGTAAACCCCAGAAAATATAAACCTCTCTCCAATAAAATAATTCAAAGAAAAAAAAAGTATATTGGCTCATACATGGCTTCAGTGATGTGATCTTTCTCTTTTACCTGTAAATAGTGGATGGTAACTTCATTAGGCTGGTCATGTGCTAATGTTTCTGCATACCTGGTACAATAATTAAAGTATTCAATGGCTTTTCTACAGTCAGCATACTTTTCCCTAACACACTGCAGCTCAAAAGGGAATAAGATAAACCCATACACATATAAAAATGGTCAGTGACCACAGCACTAGAATTTGAGACTTCTTTCTCAGAATTGTCAGTGAACATTAGTTCTTACTGGTTTGAGAGTGAAGGATTAATTACACTGACCACAGCTGGACACAGTACAAACAGTGTCTGTGCAAACTCCCCGCACAGCTCCATCAAAGTCCCTTAATTATGGCCAGCATACATTTCTATTCCAGTTCGTGGCCTCCCTTAAACAGAGACTACCAACTGTCCTAAATTGCTTGGTGGTTTGTTAAGGTGGAAACATATCCTCTCTGGACTAAACTCATTATAAGTAGGTTTATTAGTGACAAAGTAGTGTGGGCGCATTAACAAATGAGGAGAGAAGGAAAATCAATTATGATTTTAATATGACAGAACTACTAAGCTGATTTTTTTTTCAGTCAGTCATTTACAAGGAAAATAAGAGAGATATGGAAATTAGGAAGTAAGGAAGATCTTAGTCAATATGATTTATGATCAAATGCAGAGAGGGGAATACTTGGAAAAATTAACTACATAAAGCAGCAACATGCAAGGAGGTATATTTCCTGATTCTATGGGAATTTGTTTTTGAATGTACTTAATTGTACTTAATTTGTGAAAAGTCAGAGCATTGGACATTGGAAATAACAGAGTACTGTAACTGGAAATTAAAAGGAAATGAGAGGAGGGGGTGGAGAATAATGTGGAAGAGAAACCTTTGTAGTAACCATCTGGTAAATGTCACCTCAATCCCCTGTAAAATAATGGAACCAATATTAAGATTGAAAATCTGTAAATCTCTAGAGAAGAATGATACCGCAATCAAAAAGTAACATGAATTTAAAACAAATTGTGCCAGATAAACTTGACATTGTCCCTTCTTTGGGCAGAATTACAAACTGAGTAGATGAAGAGAGTGTAGTAGATGTGATATAATCTGGACTTTAGGAAAGCATTTGGAACAGTGCCTCACAAAATCTTTTTTTTTTTAAATCAGTTCAAATTGGCTAAGATATGAGCGCTGCCATATAGATTAAGACTGGCTAAAGGTCTGTAAGTAAAAAGTAACGATAAAAGACAATGTGGCTTTGAAGTAGGACGTGTTAAGTGAGTTTTTGCAGAGGTCCACACTAGGCCTAGGTTTTTGTCACAGTTTTACTAATGATCTGGAAGCAGGAGTAAGCAGATGATACTTACCTGTGAATAGCTGTACGTACCAAAGTGCTGTGCTGTAACTCTCCCATATGGATGCTGTGGCTGTGAATTAAAAGGTTCCTAGTTTGCATTAATGTAGTCCTGTGTGAAAAAGGAACTTTTTACTTCATGCCTGCAGCATCCACACAGGGGAGCTACAGTGCAACACTTTGGTGCACATGTAACACTGACAGACCCTGGTCATCAGTAGGCAAGATTGAACCTGGGACCTCAGTGTATGAGTGTCTATAGCATGAGCTGCTAAGACTGTAGAGCAGACTCATTTAACTCGCTCTAAGTGGTCTCAGTGCCACTAGATGGGCCAGAACACCACACCCAGGAGGTGTGTGGGTTACACGCACAGCAATTTACCCCCCATACTCTCAACTGCAAAGCAGTGTAGACATGCCCTAAGATTTCCTTTCCCTGGGCTCAGCTGCATCCTGGTCCTTGAGAACCTATGTATGCACAATGACATCAGCCTGCCTGGAATCTTTTAAAGTTCATTTCCCTGATCCCCATGAACTTACTATCTGCTAAATTAAAGTGATTTAATGTAGTTGGTATGGGTGGAGACAGTAATCTATTTATTGAACATTTTTGACTTGTCATTAATTATTTCGTTTCTTTTATTATTCAATACCATTTGCAGTTCTATGTGATAGAAAAGTCCCTATATTTTATTATCTTATTTGCTATGCAGTCCCTAATACATCCACCCTTTCCCACTCACATTTAAATACAATCAGTGGGGTATTGATGGAGGCATATATTCCAGAAATAAAGCAAACAGTTATCAGTCAAGTTAAACTATTCATACCATTGTTGGATGATTGGAAGTTTTCCAATTCAGATTAGGGAATAGACCTTATTAAGTAAGGGCCTCATCCAGTGCCCACCAAAATCAGTGAAAGACTTCCATTGACTTCAATGGAGGTTGAGTCAAGCTCTAAAAATGTTTCTTGTTTTGAAGATTATTCATCCAGTGAAATTCTCTCTCTTCTTTATGGAGATTCTAAAGACGCAGAATATTTTTATAAAACCTAACATTGCCTTAGTTGCCATGAATATTTGGTGTTTTATTTGAAATTCTTCTTGAATATCAGGGTAAGATTTTGTCATCTTGATCTATATTTTGAGACAAAGAAATGTTGAGAGCTGGCATTTTTTATGGTTGTCTGTAAGGAAAGTTGAATGGATATAATTAATGGGATGACATGTTATGTTAATTTTCCATCCCTTAAATATTAGGAGTATTTTTCCTTTGTCTAGTATAAGAGATTTAGTTAGAGTAGCTAAGATTATTTGTGTCTTTCCATTAATTTATTGTAATATTTTGATAAATATTTATTTTTTTAAAAAAATCACGTTCTGTGAATATTAATGCTAGGAAAACTCAATTGCGTGAAGATTCACTGAAAGTGAATGCAAAAGATGTGTTAATATGGCCAAAGTGAATACATTTAAAAAATCACTATTTACCCAGCCCTAATAGGCATATATTCTTCTAGCTTGAATTTCATGATCTCATTTTTCCTCGTGTGACAAAATCTGTGATAGTACTCATCTGATTTCTTCCTTGTGTTCACATGCAATACAAAAAGGTCAAAAAAGTTTGATGGTTTTAGCCTGAATTTAATAGGCTGGGTGCTAATGAAACTAAATTAATTCAAATGTTGACAGGGTAGATCTTCAGCCTCACAATGTACACAAGCTGAGGGTCTACCCTAACTTGTGTGGAAATACGTGAACTGAAACTGACAATTAATCAAAATCCATGAAACCAAAACTGGGAAGTTTCATAGAGCTCTTCTTAATATGTTGTGTCAATATTTTCAGAGATGGTGCCTAAAAAGAAGACTTTTAAATGGACAGACCTGTACTATATCCAATCTCTTCCATTGCTGCCAGCTTGAAATGGTGTTGGCATTGATGCATATGTTGCTGGAAACTCAGTGTATGGTAACATTTAGGAAAAATCTACCAACGTAGTACAAATATCATTGACTGACACCTGAAATGAATAGCTAAAGCCAAGAAATATCTGATTCATTAGAAAACAAATTCATCATGAAAATAGTACCCCCATATAACACCAAACAGATCACATCCTGGTGAGTATCATATTATGCATTGTCACCATGACATCTATATTAATAACAAATCATATATTATGCTTATCACTGGTGTGTACAGCAGATACCCAGAGTCTGTCCATTACTGAGCATTGACCCCAACAGCTGCACTATTGGCCCCAATATCTGTGTCAGTACTATATGCAGAGTGGAAAATACTGTTTGCTCTGTGACCTTCTTTTAAAGAGGATCATACAGGAGAAGAGATTCAGCCACATGTCCTTTTTGAAAGGCCCTCCCACTTTCTCCTGCAAAAGGAATATGGGTAACATAATTTCTGATGTAACTTTTTTTGTGTGTGACACTTGGGCATAACTTGCACCTTTTTTCTCAAATGTGCACTCTCATGAGATGGGGAAATCAGATCCCTAGATAATAATACTTTTATTGGGCTCCCTAATCCTATTTTCTTTTTATTTATTAAGTTTTTCTGGAGGGAGGGTTTTTCTCTGGCTCTCGTATATGGTAAATTCATCCCCATGACACCCTATGAATTTGGGAAACATTAGTATTTCCATTTTACAAATGGGGGACTGAGGCACAGAGCCAAGAATAGCCAAAATCTCCTGAGTTCCAGTCCAGTACCTCAACCACAAGCCTGTCATTCCTTTCTTTCATTTCATCCCCTCAGTCACATTTCTAGTTAACTTTCAGATCATTTAGTTGAATACTAGAATTAGAAAACATCTAATGCAATTGCATCTTCCATTCATTTCTGAATGTCAACATAACAATAGACCACAGGAAGCCAAACACTGAAGCTTCAGTTTAATGTGGGATTCTGTTGCTGATTACCAGAATTGTGAGCTGTGCTCGTTTGATTTACGACTCATCAGTAGCCTTTGATTGAATCCATTTATGGCAACATGCCTCAGCTTTGATAAGATTCTTCCCAGTTGCACTTCCTGCTTGGGAATCAATTTCTCAACATGCTTATTGCCTTTTTCAGTCACATTAGCTGTTGAAATGACAAGACACAGAAAGAGAAATCTGTGGTGTGATACACATGGATGATGTGAATCTGTCTGGACACCTCCATTCAGAGGACACTTTCCATTGTATTATCACACTTGGTTGCCAACAGATCTGTTAATCTGGACTGTTTTCCAAACCAAACACCCAAGCATCCTCCTACACTAAAATAAATGGAGTCATTCATTGCAATGGTACAGGACCCAATTCAGGAAAGCACTTAAGCATCTGGTTATCTTTACACACTGATGTCCCTGTGGTGGCATATGTAAACCTCACACTGGAGAGCAAAGGGTTAAGGAACAATTCTTGGCCGAGGCAGTTCCACCCAGCCACACTGGCACAAGCTGGCTGCTCTGATCTCTAGGGGAAAGTGTTGCCCAGGAGCTCAATGCCTGAGACCAAACAGCACAAACCTGAGCAAACTTAAAGAGGAGAGGCAGGTAACTGATTCTGCAGGTCAGAGATTTTATTTGAGATTATTTGCTTTACTCTATTATGAGAAGATGATGTGAGTAGGAATTGGTCGGGGGGCTACTTAGTACCCCAAGGTGCACAGCATAGCTGCCCACCATTGGACTCTGGACTGGAGCATAGTGGAGGGAGTGTTCCCGGCCTCCTCTATCCAATCCAAGAAAATGTGATAACAACAGGAGCCTTCTTCTTGTGGGAGACCCAGCTGGGGAAGACCCTGACCATTCAAGGGCCCAGACCCCAGAGTTCCCATGTTAAAGGGAAGGACTGGAAAATCTGGGTGGGAGGGGTGAGCTGAAGGACAGGACTCTATTTTCAATGGGAAGATGACCTACTGCAACTTCATCTGACCACTACGGCAGCACTGTTAGTGGTTGTTCACCTTCTACAACCAGTGGAAAATGTGGGCAAGCTCATCCCTACCTTGCTAATGGGAGAGAGAGAGAGAGAGAGAGAGAGAGAAACTAACTAACAAACAAAACCCTTATCTCATCAGGCAGACAAAAGTAACAGAAAGATGGATATGGAGAAATCGCTAAAGTGGGTAACGGACAACCAGCAGCAACAGGCGGCACAACAGCAGCAGTAACAACATCAGCTAGTACAGCAGATGGCTGCCCAACAGCAGCAACAAGCAACATAACAACAACAGCAACAAAAACAGCTAGTTTAAGAGCTGGCAGCCCAACAATGAGAACAACAACAGAGTCTTGTTCAGCAGGTGTTGACATTCATACAACCACAGAGGGCAGCAGTGGGTCCGTCTGCAGGTGAACCTAACCCAGTTCCAGCCACCACAATACCAGTGAAGCTTACAAAGATGGTATCAAAAGATGACCCCAAGCCATTTCTTGTTATGTTTGAATGGGTGGCCACAGCAGCCCAACAGTGGCCCAAACATTGGGCCATTTTGCTGGGTCTGTACTTGACAGGACCATCCCAGGTTGCCTGTGGGTGTCTTGACTCAGTCGGTGTATAAGACTGCACTTGTATCAAAGCCACCATTTTGAGCTATCTGAAATGTATTGCCACCATTACCACAGAGAGATATATCCACCAGCTGCCTGACCTTGGATGGTGGCCCAGACTTAAGGAGCAATTCTGGCTCCAACCCAAGACATGAACCATAGTACAAGTGGCAGAGCACGCGGCAATAGAAGAGTTTACCCAAATCCTCCTGGTCCGGGTAAGAGACTGGATGTGGAAGCATAGACTTGAGACATTGGTGGAATTGACAAATTTAATAGACAGTTACATGCCTGCCAACAGACCCTCTTCTGAGACACCTTGGAGTGGTTATGCTGGAGCCAGGGGACTGGTTCACCCCAAGGCATGGGCTAGATGGGGATGCAGGCCTGATGGGAATGACAGCTTGGACACAGTATTAATGATGGCCAGAGAGCACAACATTGTAGCTATATTCTTTATATGTATGATGTTAGCGTTAGTTGTTGTGGGAGCACTGCTTCACCCTTAGTTTGTTCCTCATAGTCCTTTGCTAAAGTTTACCCATTGATCTTTTAGCTGCTCAGAGAGTTGTGTGAATACTGGAAAACCATGCCACCAATATTTCTTCCAATTTAAAAATGAATTTCCTCAGACTGTTCCTGTTCACTTTCTGCACACATTTGAACCATTGACACCGAGCTGTGTGGTAAGTGTGTCTTAAAACTGAGTATTTGCACAGGAATGGTAAGTGAAATCCTGGCTGCATTGAAGTCAAAGGCAGTTTTGACATTGACTTCAGTGGAGCCAGGATTTCACCAACAGTACCTTATGCGAGTAAATCAGAGCCTCCACCCACCACGCTTGTTTTTCCTCATTGCTGCCCAGCTCTTCCTCCAGCTGCCACTGGTTCCTCGAGCATCAGTTTAGTCCTCACTATGGCCCTGATCCACAGACCACTAAAATCAATGGAAAAACTCCCGTGACTTCACTGGCTTTCTATCAGGCTCTATATCTTAGTAACACTAATAGAGATACCTGTAAAAGTTCAGAGACTCTGCACCTGATTCTTCTCTCAGCATATATCAGGAGCAGCACCATCATCCTCAATATAAGTTACACTGGTATAAGTCAGACAAGAATTTTTTTTGAAGAGGATTCATAAAGAAAAAACATTAAGGTAAATTGCTACGATAGCCAGTTTCACTGAATAAAGGTAATATTTTTCAGAGAGAAACATCTTTGAAGCCACAAGTGGAAGAGAGACAATATGTTTGTTTGAAGATGCAACATCTGGAAGACTATAATAAAAGTAAAACTTTAGTTACACATCCCATGTGGACTATGTTTATTGCCCAAATGTTTTATTGTAAGAGGAGTTCTGCTTGTTGGTCAGGCCATACAATATGTTGGGGTGTCTGAGGAGAGTTAAGATTCGGGGAAAGATGTACATCACATGGTGTCTTCAAAATTTTGCAAGCTACAAAACTTCTCCAGAGCTGGGATCAAGCAATCTATATTGAAATGAGACTTATCTTTGAATTTTCAAGAAAATAGGCATTAGCTGATGGCTATTTAAATGGTTTTAAAATTAACTACATTGATCAAAAGCAGGCAAAGGACGGAATTTGATTGGAAGTTTAAAATCAGACACAGGACAATTTTTGTTTAATTCAAATCAGTTTGCCATAGAAAACACATGAATTGTTGACAGTTCAGGGGATTTCACTCAATCTGTTCACTTCTACTGCCTTAAGTAAGAAGAGAGCAAATTTGGGGAGATGATGAACACTTAAAAAAAATCCATCTTTTATCACATACAGAAGTCTTTTCAATTTGCACCAGAATTTCTGGTATATAACATGTACTTCAGTGAGATGATGTACCTTGCCACGGTTCATTGTGGCAAAAATGTTGACAATGATTATGACAACTGTGCAGAATAATCAAAATGCTTTTAAACAAGTTAGTTAAATTCTCCCTTTAAATAGTAGTTCTTGTAGGCACTTGGGCACCTAACATGAAGGGCTAAATTAATCTCTGGTGTAACTCAATTTCAGCCAATGTAGTTGCTACATCAAGGCTGAATTTGGCCCTCAATCTACAATTTTTCATGTATTGACTGACTATGGTAAATGTTTCTGTTTCAAAGGAGGCAGACAGAAAAAACTCACATGCAGTAGAGGAGAATGAAAAAAATGTGAAAAAATATATGAAATGAATTGATTTCTTTTTTGTTCATAAATTTTCTACCTCCATTTTAGGGTTACCTCAGATATATTTGTTATCCAAAATTGTTTGCTGAAAAACTTCTGTGAATAATTCTTGGTTTGTAGACTGTTCACAATTTATTGTATATAATATTCAAAACTGGAACTATTTGGCTAGTTTTGATTGGAATCTTGGGTCATATGGTATCTAATCGCTGATTAGATAAGCATAACTTGTAGAATCTGTTTTCCAATGCTCACACTGACTGATTTAAAAAAAATCACTTTCTGCAAATTTTACCTAATATGCTTTAAAATTAACTCTTTCCATAATAATTTCTGCCAGGAAATTCAGTAACTAGAATGTTTGAAGAAAGCAAAGATGAAGGTGCTCAGATACAAGTACAACGTCTTCAGATAGAAAGAAAAGGGATGGAAAAACAACCAAAATGAATTCAGTATTTTTGGTTAGTGAATTTTTGTAATATATCTGCCCAGCTCTAATGTTTATCGATTATGTTTGTGAAAACCTGAATTTGCATGCCCAGCAGTATTTTGCATATGTATAGCAAGAAGTTGCACAGCTTCCTGTTTCACCCAAGTAAATTAGGTGTGTGACGGGTTGGATCACAGAAACCCCCTTGGGAGCTGCCATCTAATGTGCAAAGACTACCTCTGTTCCTGTTTTCCCTGCCAGCTCAGGACTCCAGCACCCTCTCTTGCTGAGCCAGACACTCCCGTCTGGCTCCAGACACAGACCCAGGGTCTGAATCACTTGTCCCAAAGCTGCAAGTTTACCTGAAAACAGCTCACAGAAGTGTGCTTGTCTTTAGCACTCAGATGGCCAACTCCCAATGGGGTCTAAACCCAAATAAATCCGTTTTACCCTGCATAAAGCTTATGCAGAGTAAACTCATAAATTGTTCGCCCTCTATAACACTGATAGAGAGATATGCACAGTTGTTTGCTGACCCAAGTATTAATACATACTCTGAGTAAATTACTAAATAAAAAGTGATTTTATTAAATACAGACAGCAGGATTTAAGTGGTTCCAAGTAGTAACAGACAGAACAAAGTAAGTCACCAAGCAAAATAAAATAAAATGCGCAAGTCTATGCCTAATCAAACTGAATACAGATAATCTCACCCTCAGAGATGCTTCGGTAAGTTTTTTCTTAGACTGGACACCTTCCAGGCCTGGGCACAATTCTTTCCCCTGGTACAGCTCTTGTTGCAGCTCAGGTGATAGTTAGGGGATTCTTCATGATGGCTTCTCTCTCCCCTTTGTTCTCTTCCACCCCTTTATATATCTTTTGCATAAGGCGGGAACCCTTTGTCCCTCTGGGTTTCCACCCCCCTCAATGGAAAAGCACCAGGTTACAGATGGATTCCAGTTCAGGTGACATGATCACATGTCACTTCAAAACTTCATTACTCACTTGCCAGCACACACATATACAGGAAGACTCACAGGTAAATACAGCCATCTGCAGACAATGGGAGTCATCCAAACCATCCTTAATGGCCCACACTTTACATAATTACAATAGGCCCTCAGAGTTATGTTTTATATTTCTAGTTTTAGATACAAGAGTGGTACATTTCTACAAATAGGATGATCACACTCAGTAGATTATGAGCTTTGTAATGATACCTTACAAGAGACCTTTTGCATGAAGCATATCCCAGTTATGTTATGTTCACTTTTTACCATATTTTTCTAAAACTATCCCAGTTACATTATATTCACTTATTATCATGTTATTATAAAACCATATAGACTGCACAACGTCACAAGGTGGAATATGTGTCTTTATTTTTCTGCGTCTCTTCTGCTGAAAATTTGTCCCTAGCTCGTTCTGCATTATGTCATTTTCTTGTATCTACTTTGGCATTTAAGTTTATCCTAACCCCCTGTCTCATGTTAAAACAAACAACTAAATAATGAAGGCATAATTATAGGAACTTTGGAGATGTAAACTATTAAGCATTATTAGATATTAGTAAGGTTGGTATGTCAATCCCCAGTTCTGGGGATGCCAAGGTAGGTTATACAATCCCCATCATTGGAGGTTTTTGAGAATGGATTGGACCCTCACCTGTCAGGGATGGACTAGGTTTACTTGGTCCTGCCTCAGTGCAGGGGCTGGACTTGATGACCTCTCGAAATCCCTTCCAGCTCTACATTTCTCTGATCACACATAATTATGGTCTGATTCATGCTGCATGGCTGTGCACATGATATTGATGTCAAAACATTCTCAACAGTTACAGGTCCCAAAGATATGTGAAGCCCCAGCCTTTTTAAAAGACATTGTATAATGCAGGACAGGATGGAAGGTTTAATGGGGCATTATTAATCCTGGGATAACTTTCTCGTAATTTATAATTTTCTACAGAAGGGTCTTGGAGATTAAAGCCTCAGAATTTGCTCTGAGGCTAGCTGTCCTTCAGTGTTCTAAAGAAACTTGCCAGAGAATGAAAATCATATCAGGAGCAATTAGACAAAAGGTCAGCATAAATAGCTCCTGTATCCACAGCATTATCATCACCCAAGTGTCTCTTACTTACAGTCTGTTGTGACAAAGTAAAAGCTATTTCAGCTGTTATATTGTGATGGCTGTTATTTATGGAACATAAAAGGATACTGAAATACAAAAGGGTTTGAAAAGACCAGGGTAAGATCAGATAAAAAAAAATGTGAGAGAAACAGGCATCTTGGGATGGTAACTACCCTGCCATGTACTGACAGGGAGGTTGTATATTTTTAGAATATACTGAAAGGAATGGTGCTTTTACTTAGATTTTTATGGTTTACCATGAGATGCAATTTTCTGGCCCTATATGCAGTTGTAACAAAAGTCAGAGAGATTTTATGATAGCTGCCAGAGTTCATAAATGATGGCATACACTAAAATATTTATAGAACTGTAAAATCTTGATTTCTCTCTGGTTTAGCAGATGGGGTCCTAAAACCAGTTCCCAGATTGTCACATTTCTTTACCCTTTGATGACAAAGAAGCCTGTTATCACTCTCCACCCCCGGCAGCCAAGTTCACTAGTGTAATCAAGTTCACACTTCCATCCAATTATATACACTAGGATCTCATGAATTAAGAGAAGTCAGCAGTGCAAGACTTTTAATTATTCAAAGCAGCCTCCCTATCATTAAGCATCAGGATCAAGGCAGCCTTGATACCACCTTGACCAATGTCCATTTTTGACTCATTTGGATGTAATTGTTCACCTAGTGATTGGTGAAAATCTATTTCAGAATTGGTGCACTACATCAACTGTAGAGCTAAATGCTACTGAAATACCAAAAATAGTCTGCTTAGATGCCTGATGTGAAACTCTGATATAGTATAGCTATTTGTGTCTGTTCGGGGAAGTTTGTTGTCCTTAAAGAAAATAATGAATCCCTGTAGCACTGCTAAACACAATTGCACTTCAAAATTAAAAGTGATGGCTGAAAGCTGGAGGTGCGATAAATCATCTGTAAAACAGCAAGTTTGGATTGGTAACCAGGATTTTCCCATTTTAAAAGCTCTGTAGTTAAAAATGGAAATATGGAAGGAGAGAAAGCACCATCTTGTGTCACATGACTTCCTATTTCAGTATTATTGTATATCCACAGATATAGTATATATTTTGGTCAAATATCAATCTAAGCTCAGGACACATTTAACATATTTTCTTCATCATTTTAGTGCTATATTTGTTAATTAATTTCCACTATCATACTTGTTACATCTACTATTATTATTTATATGTTAGAAATAAGGCAAGGATGAGATTCTCGTTGGGCTAGGCACTGTAAAGCCAAGTAACAAAGAAGACATTTTCTATCCCAGAGACTTTGTGTATTAGGCAGGACACTACAGGAGGACAAAAGAGAAAAGCAGGATGAGGGATCAGTGGGAAGATGAGGTGACAAAAGAGAATTCAGCAGAAAAATAGAAGTCTCCATTCATTTGTAATTTCACTATTACTTTATAATTTATTTCAAATTAATAGAAAGTTTGAACACCAAAAATGGATTTACTTACACTGAAGTTGAATCTGATACAGTGGGTTTCTGCTAATTCCTAGTAATAATATGTACCACATTGTGCCTGTAGAACAGGAAGTGAGGCAACTGGGACCTATATGCAATGAAAGTAACAGAACACAATATGGAAAATGCAGCAGATCTGAATATAAAGCCTTGGGACCAGATCCTGGGCTGATGTAAATCAGCATAGCTTCGTTGAGGCAATGGAGCTATGTTGATTTACACTGGTAGAGGATGTGACCTATTAAATGGATGGACTTGCTGTGGAGATTCCTTGTGCCTCAAAAACATTTTTTTAAGCTCTGGGAATGAAGTAAAGCTCTATTCCTTAGCCTACCATTAACACGTACTGCTTGAATCGTCTTTCTTTTGGACATGAGAATGGAAGAATGAGTGAATGAAAGAGCAAGGAACAAAAATAAAGTTACAGTGGCATAAATTAGGCAGGTGTTATAGGCAGCTCTTTGTAAAACTACAGTGATTACAATTGCACTTTATCTTGCAAACTGTTTTTTATTTTTCAGTAGCGTGGCACGCATTTTCCATAAAGGTGTATTCTCTCTCTCTGGTCCCCATCAAATTGGTCTCTGAGTGCCTCCTGAGTTCTTTTTAAAATACAAACAAAACCTAGCATTAAGCAATGGTTTTGATAGCACTGGTTAGACTACTGCATGCTTTAGGATAGGTAATAATACAGTATCCTGAGAGATGAGATTAGCTAAGGCTGGTGCCAGACACCCAGGTAATAGATTGTGAAGAACCACAGATCTTGCGTTGATCAGCTGGAGGCTGGGGTCCTGGCATTTCATTGTTTTATATCCCAGGTGAAGTAGATGTTTGCTGATTTCACTGGATTGGATGTAGATGTTTAGTTATCATCTTTTGAAACCCTAGAGGGGATGTTCCCTGTCTATTCCTTTCTGTTCTGACTTCTGCTGAGGAGGGCTAGTGCTTGGTGGCAATATAATATGATTAAAATATGACTATGTATATCATTGTTGCTATCACTGTTATACAGTTGCAACAAATTTTGTACAAAGTATGTCAGGTAAGGTGTTAATGGAAAAAGAAATGGTTTGCTGAATATGATTATCCTATTTGTATGCATGTATCATTTCTGTATCTGAAGTTATGAATATTGACTATGTACCTGTATTTCAAAGGTGTTTGCTCCTGTGGAAACACCCACAAGGTATTTTACATCCAGTCTAGCCAGCACATTGTGAATGGACTATTCAAATTGATGACCCATCAGCAAACACAATGGACCATGGAAGAAGCTTATCCCCACCGGATGGACTTTCCTGTGGATGTTTTAGCCAGAATATGAGTAATGGCCCCTGCTATGATTCATTGAATCATGTAAGGGCATGTAATTAGACTAGTGACCCGAAATTCCATCTTGTGCCTGTATTTTTTGACTGACTGTACTGAGAGCAGACCCGCCACATGTCAGAAAGTATAAAAGGCTCTGGAAGCATCTCCATTTTGCCTCTTTCCTGCTCTGATCTCTGGACTATGGACTTACATTAACAGAAGCATTACAACCAATGGACTGAGGACCTTCCAATCCTTTGGATGTTACCAGAGATGTTATAACCCAGCAGTTTATTCCATCACTGCTGCAAACCTGATCCAAGAACTTTGCAACGACTTTTTGTATTTGATTCCTTTAACCATTTTAATTCTCACCTCTTTCTTTTATTTTGTAAATAAACTTTTAGATATTAGATACTAAATGATTGGCAACAGCGTGATTATTGGGTAAGATCTGAGTTATATATTGACCTAGATACATGGCTGGTCATCCTTTGGGATCAGGAGAACCCTTTGTTTGATTAAATTGGTTTTAAATAACCAGTCATCATTAAGTCTAGTGTCTGGGTGATGAAACTAGAGCTGGGATACCAAAAGAGACTGCATTGTTGACTTATTAGCCAGTGTGGTAAGACATAAATTTACTTTTGTTGCTGGTTTGGTATATCTTATGGAAGAAGAACCACCAGTTCGGGGGTGAGTCTGCCCTATTTTTCAGCAGTTTGTCCTGAATCTGACAGCCTCAGCTGTGACCCACTGAGGCACAGTGACATTGGTATACTTGGCTGTGGTAGCTATCTAGTGGTGTGGCAGATGCCTAAAGAACAGGAACACTGCTCAACTCCCCAGGGAACTGAATTAAGGACAGTTGTTGGTAAAGGTATGCAGTGCCAAATGCCTGTGATATAGGAAGTGTGCTTGACAGCCCTAGGCACTGTGTTGTTGCTGTGCTAGAGGAAAGGACACAGCTTTACTCCAAGGTAGTGGAAAGGGAGGCTGTATGTGGGAGGCATTTTAATAGAGTTACATTTAATTTGAGACTGTGATTCTGCAAACACCCAGGAGCATAGTACTTGCAACTGAGAACAGGCCTACTGAAGGTAATGTGGCTATTGTTACTTATGGCAGCAAGTCCTACACTTGCCAGTAAGTGTTTGCAGGTTCAAGGCTCATATTTGGAATAACTTTAAATGTCCAGGCCCCACAGGTTTAACCCCCAGAAGAATTGACCGAGCACTTCTTCCTTCTGTGGTAGGTATACTGAGTGCAATGTAATTTATTACATGGGATCACCCAGGTGAGGCATTCAAAACTAAGGACATGTCTACTTTGTGCATAAGCATGAAAGCTATCATGGCACTTTTATTTTGGGGAAATAGGGGGATCTCTTGCAGTACCTGGGACAAAATTTTCTCTACCTTGACAGTTATTCAATGTGTTATTTGTCAGTTGGTTGCTGTATTTCATTGGTCCACCATGTATATAGGGCCCAAGTAGGGTGACCAGATAGCAAGTGTGAGAAATCGGGACTGGGGTGGGGATAATAGGCACCTATATAAGAAAAAGCCACTAATATCGGGGCTGTCCCTATAAAATCGGGACATCTGGTCACCCTAGGCCCAAGTCTGTAAATCATACTAACAGGCATCATGCCTACTATTGTAGGTATGCTCAATGAAGTCATTTCAGGGGGCGGGGGGTGAAACTCCCAGTGACTTCAGTGGGGCCAGAGTTTCACCTAGGACTTATGGTAGTAGGCATTATACTCTGTAGTAAACATTTGCAGGATCAGGCCTAGAGTTTGTAAAGTGTGCTGGTGTTCTTCACAATAGAAGGAATGTATAAATGTAAAATTCTGGGATCTAAAAGTTAATTATGAACATTTGGTATTCAAATACAGATAAACTGCTAAAAGAAATATATTACAGTGTTACTTTAGAACAAAGCATACTGTTTTCCAGATGCTTATTATTACTCATTAATTGTATCATGTTTGTACTTAGAGGCCCCAAAATTAAACTCTGGTATCATACAATTTATCCTACAGATCTGGATCTGTGTTGGAAAGTATGAGAAGTTAAATTCCACCTCTGACCTATGGTGACTTCATGTCATGTTTTCCATTTCAGCAATAGAACTGTAAAAGATAATGTTTAGAGAATATTAAAGAGTGTTTTGTATGTAGGGCTGGAGAATCATGGTAGAGAAGATGGAAGAGAAATACAGAGAATATTACTTAACTCTTGAAATATACTATCTAAATAATGAGTGGTAATTGGGCATTCAAGTACCATATGTGAGAGAGTGCCTGGGAATCTCTTACAGCATCACAAAACATCTGCAGGAGATATTCCTGCTTTTACATCTTTTATTGGTGTCCATATTGCATGGGAAATGAAGTAGGATGATTGCACAATGGAGGACACTGAGGAGCCCTGAATACATTGATGTACATTTTATTCCATATGTGTGGCTTTACTTGCAGGTTCATTCCTTTCTCTAAAGTAAACTAGCATTTTGCTGTGAATTGGGTGTTCTTTTGTTAGGAGATTGTAACTGGGAGATGCTATGTGAGACAGTGAGTTTGTTTTTATGTAAAAACTAGGGAGAGAAAATGTATAAGAACTTTATGAAGTACACCAAAGACTTTGAAATACAATTAGAAATTTACATTTCAAAGGTGAACTTTGGGGTGAAATCCTGAAATCAATAGAAGTTTTGCTATTGAGCTCTATGGAGGCAGGATTTCACCTTTGGATTTCAAGTCAGATAATGTAATTAAAAGACCATTTATTAGCCAGTCACCATTTGGTGAATCCCTTTTTCTGTCTAATGATTTTAAAAAAACATATATTATTAATTTCCATTTTAAAATCAACAAATATTATTGCCTAATACTATCTAATGTCTAAATTCTGCCTTTGAATGCATGTGGCTGGCTGCCCTTGACTTCGGAGAAATCCAGGCATGTATGTATGAGGGCACAATTTGCCCCTACATGTTCACCGTGTATCTGGTTCAATAATGCTTCCTGTACATTTTTATTCTGGACATGACCAGAGGTGAATTAGTTACATTTTAGCCTGCAATGAGGTGAAGCCCCCATGCTCAGCCTAGCTGATTATTCCAATCACGTTTGTATAGCTCAGCAAATCCTTTCTTTTGTTGGAAGAAGACCTTTCTTTGCCAATACTTTCCCCACATCTCCAGGAACAATGCATAGCTGGTAAATCTACTCAATTATTATTCTATTCCAGAGGACATAGAATGATTTACATTTATATGCCAACATTTTTTTTCCTTGTTACCCCAGCAAGAGCCAGGAAATGATTTATAACGATGCAGAAGTGTTGGCACAGATGTTACACAGCCTCAGCATGTTTGCATTGCACAGTGTGATAGACTATTTTGAATGTGCCACTACACAGGTAGAGTGGGAAGTGGCACTTGTGTCAGCAGTGTCCACAAAGTAACAGCACAGGGCAGGCACTGGCGCTGCTGATGGTGAAAATATTTGGAATTCATCTTTTTTAGCAGGTCATTTCTGTGCGCTGTATATTGGGGAGGGGGTTGTTTGGTTCTTGTAATTAGTTGCCTCTGCTGAATTCCTAATGGAATTGTGGATCATAAAAAAACATTCCATTGTGGAACAGTTGGCAGCTTAGAGTTTGTTGTTGTTTTTCTCTCTTTTCTTATAGGAAGCTGAAAGACTGCATGGATATGGAGAACAAAAGCTTATTACTCAGTGGGGGCCTTGTTTCACGTCTTTCCGGAAGGCTGATGTTATCAGGGAAACTGTGATTTTCAGCATCAGCAGAGCATTTTAAAAATGTGTTTCAAATATTTTTCACATTTGGGAAGAATGAGCATTTATCAGGGCTGGACCATAAGTTCCATATAGCCTGTTAGAGCTTCATTCAAGGCAACATTGCCCAATGTTCTAAAGAGCCAGATATGTGGGTGTGGCAAGGAGGACAGAACCCACACAGTGTGTGCATTAAAACTATGACCAAGTATTTTATTTCCTCTAGGGTGCCCCTTGATTATGTCCACTATAGCTGAGCATCAAAGGGGATAGGGCTGAGGTGCTGTTCTCTTTTTCTCCCAGTTCATCTACTGCATGTAAGAAAATCTGACAAGAATAACTACTCAGGTAATTTAAAGGAATGCTGTCAGGGCTGTGAGATCTAAAATTAGAGCTGTGGTTTGGGTTGCAGATTCACACATTCATACACATCCTGCTGTCTGTCTGCTCTCCTCTGTGAAGTTCGGCCAGGAGAGGGCTTGTTGATTGTACAGTGGAAGGTCTCTAGGGGATGTATTAAATCTGCACATCCAGCCTGACTCTGTCTCATCTGGAGCTGACCTGGTCCATTGTGTAGGTTGGACTACACAGCTCCATCCCTCATGACAGACTGGGTTTTGCAGGTGGCTAGTGGTGCTGTACTTCTGCTTCTGCTAGAACTGTCAGTCTGGGGTGCTCATCCTATTTGCACCTATGGATGTTTTGTACATCACAGGAGGTAAATATGGACCTCAGATACACTATAGGAAATGATGGACAGAGGCCCAGGGAAGTTAAGTGCCTAAACACCTTTGAGGATCTGGGCCAAAATGACTACAAAGAGTTGGCAGGGGATGTAAGTCTGGGCAGCATTTGGTGTGTTATCTTCATCCTATTATAAAGAAAATCATAGTTGAAGGAAACCACATTTTGCATTGAGGCTTAATGATATTAACTTCAGAAGAGCTGCCATCTGCGATTTACAATGGAATAGGAGCTGGATTTTGGCAGCACATATTGTGTGTGGAATAGGCAACCATTACACGCCTTTAAAATAATGGATCTATCTCAACCGAGACATAGTTAATTAGAACAATCCACATGCATGACATATAATCTATGATTAAGTTGGTGGAGGGAAGATAGGAAGTTAGACCTTAGTCCTAGCAATGGTGACACATTCTGCACTCAGTTACACTTTTGCAACCTGAGGCACCATACGTTTAATTAAGGGCAGGATTTAGCCCCATGTGTACTTTATAGGTAAGGGCCCATATCATAACAGTACAGAGCCTGGAAAAGAAATATGGGACAAATCATAGCCCTTTTAGCCAGGTGCAATACTTACTTACATGAGGGCTAAATTTGTCCTTCTGATGTCTAGAAATACTGAGCAAAATAGACTACAGAGACTCCTTATAGTACTGTACATTTTCCCTGTGAGTCCACTAAAATACCCCCACTTCCTCATTCAGCAAAGAGAGCCCTCCAAACACTTGGTTCTTAAACAACCCAGGCATTTTAGTGCACTTTGTTTCTTCTCCCCAGAGGTATTCTTGGCTTGTGTTCTCTCCTCTTATTGCAGCTTTAATCTTACAATCTGAACTGGGACTTGTTTACATTTTTATTTTTTAAAAGGTGTGTGTGTGTGTGTGTGTGTGTGCATTCAAGTTCTAAATTGACAGATGCCTTTTTGTGGAACTGAAATGACATATCTGAGTTTTAGTGCTCTCTTCCCTATATTTGCATATTTAATTACTTGCATCACATTTTATTAGTATGTTACCTGATGAAGAATTCTGACTAATTAATTTCACCTGGAATTGCATGCTGGTGTATGAAAAAATTACATTTGGCCATTTGTGGAGACCAGCTGTGTATTAGGAATATCTGATCCCCATCTGAAGAATTAAAAAGAAAGCAAGAGAAAGCAGTTGATTGTAAAAGCTTGTCCCTTTTTTCTCAAGCCCTGAAGGTATTATTATTATTGGCAGATATCCTTTATTACTCACCCTTTTTATACTAAACAATAACTCAGAAGTTTGCTCTAACTGAGCATCATTCAGTCAGATGCCTTTGCCTTCGAACATTTCAGCTTTAATTTGTAGTAAAACTAACGTTGTTGAGTTCCACCCATACACATGCACTCATTTGCTTCCATTCCAGCATGACTCATAGACAGACAACTTCATTTTGACCACAAATTGTTTTTTGTCTAGTTGGTATTAGAGAAAAAAATCCATTAGGAATATAAGCGTATTCTTAAAAGCTACCTTTAAAGGGACAAAAATGTGTTCTTTCAGCAGCCTGACTTAATCCTACAACATGGCTGAACACACACATATACTCACTCGGTGGATAGTTCTGGTTTGATTCTTTGTCTGCACTGACAACAGATGGTGTTTTAATAAAGTCCAGTAGGAATATTACTGTGAGTAAACAATCCAATGCATGCCAATTTCATAATTGCTGGGTACTGATACAGCCTCTTACCTGCTGAATCCAAATTGGGAGGAAACCAACTGTGCATACACCTACTGGCAGAAGCCAGATTCACAGCTGTGGTATGCTCCAGCATCAAGCTACACCACGGAAGGTAAATTGCAGCTCCAATCATCTTTCTTGGCACAGGGCTTGGGGAACAGCTGCCATCTGGCTTGTCATCAAAGCACGGCCACTGAGTTTCTGGGAGATGAAATGGCTTGCTTTTCACCTTGACATGCATGAAGATTGCTATCTTCATCTTTACAGGTATCTTTTAAAATAACATTCTTGGCTTTCTTAGGAAGAGATTACCAAGTGGGATTTTCTTCTGTAAGTGATTCCCACGCCCTATGGGGACTCAGAGTCTAAACCTGTTATATGCTAATTAAAGATTCACACCCACATCACTTGTCAAAGAGATAAATCTTGCTCATTTGTTTTCATCATTAACAGGAAAAAATGGTAAAAAAATATACCACTCCTTACACTTGCAGGTTTATGTTCAAATGTTTGTTTTGAATGAAAGTGTTGATGCATCAGAGTTGTTATTCCTATTAATACATCCTAGTGGGGGGGGAGAGTTTCTGCTGTGGGGGAACCTCTAAGCTTCCCCTGCTGGGGGACCATGTAAGCCACACGCACTCAGTAAGCACTTATTTAGTGCATTGCGTGTTTACATATGCTCAATAAGGGTGTGACTTAGGAAGCAACTTAGGTGTCTAAACTTCAGAGTTAGCTGCCTAAGTCCCTGTGCATAGCACTACTATTAAACTTCTGATTGGCTGCTGTCTAAGCTAACAGATGCTTAATCTTATGCGGTGCCTAACTTTCCATTATAAAAGTTCCCTAGGCACCTAAGTTTTAGATTCTCGGGTATGCAGACTGCTGCCCCACCGTAGGTGTTTGGACAATTATCTCCCACCAAAGCCCCTGAGTGAATGATGAACTGGGGGAAGTCAGGCATTCTGCTGCCTAAGTCCCATACTGGACCTGATTTGTGGATACCTACTGGATCAGCTCTCATTCAAAAATCCATCTGCAGGATGAGGAGATGCCCTTATAACTTTTAGTCAAGTGGTTAGAGCACTTGCCTGGACAGGGGAGAAGCAGGTTCAATTCCTCCCTTTGTGCTGGAAGGAGGCAGAGAATTTGAACAGGGGTCTCCCACCTCTCAGACGAGCACTCTAACCACTGAGCCACAGGCTATTCTGATGTAAGGCTTCCTCACTCTCTCCTGTTAAAGCTATTCCGCTGTGGATAAATAATGAAATAACAATTGGAGCACGGGGACTGGACCCATGGTTTTCCCCATCTCATGTGGGTGCCCTAACCTTTGGACTACAGTCTCATTCTCATTTTCTCTCTCTTTCTCTGGCCCAATGACTGTTCCACTGTGGATACATGCTTAAATGGTCATTGGGAGGGGGGCGGGGAATGATTCTATAGTCCAGTGCTAAGGGCATCCATGTGGGTGGTGGAAGATCATAGCTCCAGTCTCCCACTCTTTCATTATTTATCCACAGTGGAACAGCTTCAACAGGAGAGACTGAGGGAGTCCTTCAGCTTAGTTGTTAGAGCTCTCTCCTGAGAGGTGGGAGACCCCCATTCAAATCCTTTCTTCACAACAAGCAGAGAAGGGGACTAAACCTGGGTCTCCCACAGCTCAAGTGAGTGTTCTAACCTGTAGGCTAAAAGCTATAAGGAAGACACCTCTTCTGGTTGTTTTGTGAGGAGTGAGGCAGGCATCTCACTCATTCTGACAAGAAACAACTTAGGTGACTAAGTCACCAGATTCCAGGAGGCAGGTTCCCATTCATGGATCACAAGCAGAGATAGACGCCTCTGCATTATGGACTTAGGGTATGTCTATACCGCACACTCCCTTACAGCAGCATGTAGAGTACATGCACTGCACACCCCCTTAGCACAGGTATAAATAGCAGTGTAGATGGTGAGGCACTGCTTTGGTGAGTAGAGTTAAGACAAACTAGAACCTTTGGTCTGTACTCGACATGGTTCTCACCATGCCCAAGCAGTGTCTTCCCATTGACTCCCCTCTGCCAAAGCCTTTCACTGCCCCGTGTAGCTACACACCACAGTGAGTGTAGATGCAGTCTGTTTTTCACTGTGGTGTGTAGCTACACATACCCTACATGCCACCATCAGTGAGTGTAGACATACCCTTTGACGCATATCTCTATGAGCGGGCTGGGGCTTATCACACCCCTCTGGTCCACATCTCCCATTGGCTAGCTTAGGCAGTTCCATGCCTTGTGTGGAGGCTTTTATGGATCTTATTCTAAGGCATCTATCTCTCCACATTCATTGTACAGGAATCCTAGGCCAGTACCTCAGTTTTGGATCACAGTGTTGTTTCTGTGGTTTTCTAGATTCCTAATAGTGTGGTGCTCAGCATTGGAATGCCTAAGATCCCACCCTAATAGTCATTTAGGCCTGGTCTACGCTATGGGGGGATCGATCTAAGTTACGCAACTTCAGCTTCGACGTACTTAGATCGACTTACCGTGGTGTCTTCGCTACGGTGACTCGACTGATGCCGCTCCCCCGTCGACTCTGCCTGTGCCTCTTGCTAAGCTGGAGTACAGGAGTCGACAGGAGAGCGCTCGGGGATCGATTTATCGCATCTAATCGATCCCCGCTGGATCGATCGCTGCCCGTTGACTCTCCCGCCAACTCCTGTACTCCAGCTCGGCGAGAGGCACAGGCAGAGTCGACGGGGGAGCGGCAGCAGTCGACTCACCATAGTGAAGACATCACGGTAAGTCGATCGAAGTACGTTGACTTCAGCTACATTATTCATGTAGCTGAAGTTGCGAAACTTAGATTGACACACACACACCCCTCCAACAGTGTAGACCAGGCCTTAGAGAGCACCCACAGGGAAGGAGTTGTGTGTCTTGGTCTTGCCTCAAAAGAGTTTATAATCTAAGGCCTCCATCCTGCAAACTGTTACACATATGAGTAAGTTTACTCACATGTACAGTCCTTATTCACGCAAACTCGGTGACACGGATTCAAGATACACAAAAGGGCTTGACTTTTTGTTGAAAAAACTTCCTTTCAGATATGGGTGATGCAGCAGAAGAAATGTTTTGCAGTCAGATGGAAGTACATTACATTGTTTGAAAAATCCACTTGTTGAACTGTTCATGAATGTAGGCATTCAAGCATGGTAACTGTCCATGGACATGGGTCCTTTGTAGCATTCCAGGAAACTAGTTCTTCAGTGACCAGAAAACACAGCAACTCTCTGAAAATCTACTTGAGGCCTATGCAGCACCAAATTAAGGAAATTTGGGGTTCTAGGTGCATCCCACATGGGGCCCCTGTGTTCCCACACCCACCCACATAACATGAGCCTGACACTCCTTGGTTTGGCAGCAGGTTTAAGAGTTAATGTAAATGGGGCATTTCACACATCATGGAGCCATTGTTTCAGGCTGCCTGCAGACTCAGACAGGCATCAGTTACATTCAGTTCATGTGTTCCAGCGTGTCTTTGCAAAAAACATAATATTTTTAAAATGTCAGTGGAGATTGTGAACTCCTCGTGTGACTCGACGAGCTGGGGCCCTCAACATGGACCTGTAGTTACTATCACTTAATCTGGCCCTCCATAAACAATGAGAACAAGGAGTCTGGTGGCACCTTAAAGACTAACAGATTTAAATCTGTTAGTCTTTAAGGTGCCACCAGACTCCTTGTTGTTTTTGTAGATACAGACTAACACGGCTACCCCCTGATACATAAACAATGAGGTCTCCTAAAAATGGATGGGAATGCCACTCATAAAACTGACACTGTACTCTAAACTAAGGACACAATCCAGCAAGTTGCTAAGCACCTCCTGGGAGATGCTTAGCTCAATCAATCCCACTGTACTCAGCTGAGGGCACTTCAGGATAGTTCCCTAGGGGCTGGCTGGAGCTATGCAGTACCACCTAATGGGAATTCTGCACATATACAGAGGGCAATATATTCAGCTCAAGATGTACCATGAAGGTCTGCAAGGAGTATTGGATAACAGTAGGCATTTGAACATCATTTGCCTCTTTTTTTGAAAACTTTTTGCAGATTCTTGGTGTCAGCATCTAAAATTCTCCTGCAGAAGGGTTAACATTTTCTAATATCAGCAAATCAGTTCTAGTTTTCCATAAGTCAGTCAGGTGCTGTCAGATCTGGTGACTTTTTTTGTTGGAATGCCATTTACAAGTATGATTAAATTATTCTCTGGAACTGGTACCTAAAGTAGATATATTTTCCTCTAAAAGAAGTGGAAGATATACTACTTTACCCTTCAGTTGTCTGCCCCCACACATCTGAGGGAAGGAAGACTGCCTGTTTCAGTGTTGATTTGAACAACTGTCTGAAAAGGCTTCATAGCCTGAATAATAATTTTCTCAAATATGGGCAACCCACTTCTTTTGGTATGGAGCCACTTTTGCGTGTGTGTGGTGGTGATGGTGAGAATGGGAACACACTTGCAGGACAATGTGCATTCAGTTTCTGTAAATCAGCAATGACACAGAAACAGTCTGTGCATTCCATTGGCTTCAACGGCCCTTGAAAAGTGAAAGCCTTATTTGCAACGTTTGAATCTAGAATTGGATCCAAATCTGTACTTTCCCACACTCCTAAGGATATTTGGAATCATTATTCCAAAGCTTCTTATTACAGAGAGAGGACTGAGAAAGTACTGACTCCATATCTGGAATCAAATCTGAACTTTCTCAAAGTTTGGAGAGTTCCCAGCCAGTGTTCCAGTTTGGACCATCACTACTATTAACGGGCTTCCACAAATTAAACAGAAATAGAAGCTGTTATTTAGCACAATATATTAAATTCCAAAGATGTTAAGATACTGATTACTACATAACAGAGTCATATGAAAGCACTACACTGAACATCTTCTAATAACTTTTCTTTCATATGTACTTTATATAGCAAAATTACAGTACAAGGGTAGGGGATTATATATGGGCAATGAGGGTGAAACTCTCAAATCCGGCATGAAAACCAAATAATCAGGTTTTATGTGGCAGGCTGTTGGCAGGAATTAAATCCACCACAACTACTCAGTAGTACTGTTCCTCTAATGTCCTTACTATAGGGTTCCAGATTACAGAGCATGTTTAGGCTTGAGTATCGTGACCTCTTCTTTGACTCACCCCCCTGCATTCTTCTCAACCCAGTTATGCTATAGCTGGTATACTGTTAGCCTTCTTGGTACTCAAGCTGCCAGGAAGCCTGCTTTGCTCACACCGATCAAGGTTCACCACTGCAGAACACATAGAGGAGACTCAAAAACCAAAGAGCTGATCTGAGCCTTCATCTCAAAATTGAACTAATTATTTCTCGGGTACGAACAATTTTGTTTAATTTTAATACTCATTACTGAACCACTCTGCACTTGCTGTTTCCTGACAGAAGAGAAAATACCAAGGCATTAAGAGAAAACTTTCTAATTGTATTTCTGACATGACTGGAAGCACCAGAAAAAGTTCTAGAAATTTCACTCTAAAGATATTCCCCAGGCCTATGTTACAGACCCTAGAGGTGTAAATACAGTAGTTCAGGTAAGATGTGGCTCTAAACTAAATCTTTTAACATGTGCTCATCATTCAAGAATTTGACTTTCAAGAGTGGTTTCTGTTTCTTGTTTGTTGATAAAGGTAATGTGTATTCTGACTGCTGAACTAGGAGGGATTAAAAACAGTGTCTTAAACGCCAAGCCAGCAAAGCACTTAATCACATGCTTAATTTTAAGCCCATGAGTAGTGCTTAAACTCATTGGGACTATTCATATGCCAAATGTTAAGGATATGGTTAGTATTAAAAAGCTCCATGAATCTAATTAAGAATTCTTTGACATATGGGGCCAGATTTCTTTAAAAAAAGAGGACAAGCCATGAAATGTAATTATTATATTTATAATGCCCATAATTTAGATGCAATTTTCTACACGTTTGCTATGGCTGTTATGTCACATAATTTTAATAGATAATAGCTTTCCCTCCGTGTCCCAAGTACTTGGGGTGCTGTATATACACACAAAAAATAATTAAAAATAAAATACTGTTGTACTATAACATAATATTCTCTTTAAAATTCAAACTAAGTAAGGAGGCTCATACATGGAGAAAAAGTGGGCAAATTATACTTAAAATGTATGTTCAGCATAGCAAGACACTAAGTCACTCAAACCATTGGAACAGAAAGCTGTGTGTCACAGAAATAATAGTAAAAAAGAAAAAAAACATTTTATTCAGTCAGGGCACTGAAACTAATCAAACTATGGAATTTTTTTGTCACCAAAATTGAAGTGACCTATTACTTTTTTATATTTCTCCTCAAATGTTATGGTTATAATTGCTATCCTGCTGTGAACAAAGACCAGTCAAGCAACAGAGAAACATTTTTACTGTTCCCTGCAGTACAGCCTATCACATTGCAGCTACTGATCACTAGACATAAACAGAATGCAATCGCCTAACTGCCAGATGTAAACATAATAGCACTGTTTAACTGTCACTTTCACAAAATGCAAGGACGGCTGGTGTGTGTCTAAGCAAAATCATTTTTATTGAATTCACAATGGATGCTTGAAGGGGGAAATTGTATGTGGATGGTTAGCAACTTCTAGATTTTCTTGATAGCTGAAGAAACATACACTGAAAACTAACCAGCATCCTAACTCATTAACTGCTATCTCTGCCCCCACTTCACTTCCTATCAATACTCACACTGTCATAAAAACTGGAGGTGTAAAAATCCTATTAGATTATGCCCTTCATCTCCCTTACAACACAAGATTGCTCCCTACAGTCCCCTGCCTACTAGTGCTTTCTCCAAAATAGTTTTAAAAGTCCCAATGATGGAGATTCCATTACATTTCCTTGGAGACTATGGGTGTGTCTACACTGCTATGTAGGCCTGGGATTAGTGATACTTGAGTCATATAGGGGGGAGGGATAGCTCAGTGGTTTGAGCATTAAAAGGGAAGGAGGAGGATCCGGGGAACTACAGGCCAGTCAGCCTCACCTCAGTCCCTGGAAAAATCATGGAGCAGGTCCTCAAGGAATCAATTCTGAAGCACTTAGAGGAGAGGAAAGTGATCAGGAACAGTCAGCATGGCTTCACCAAGGGCAAGTCATGCCTGACTAACCTAATTGCCTTCTATGAGGAGATAACTGGGTCTGTGGAGGAGGGGAAAGCAGTGGATGTGTTATTCCTTGACTTTAGCAAAGCTTTTGATACGGTCTCCCACAGTATTCTTGCCACCAAGTTAAAGAAGTATGGGATGGATGAATGGACTATAAGGTGGATAGAAAGCTGGCTAGATTGTCGGGCTCAATGGGTAGTGATCAATGGCTCCATGTCTAACTGGTAGCTGGTTTCAAGTGGAGTGCCCCAGGGGTCTGTCCTGAGGCCGGTTTTGTTCAATATCTTCATTAATGATCTGGAGGATGGCATGGACTGCACTCTCAACAAGTTTGCAGATGACACTAAACTGGGAGGAGTGGTAGATACGCTGGAGGGTAGGGATAGGCTACAGAGGGACCTAGACAAATTAGAGGATTGGGCCAAAAGAAACCTGATGAGGTTCAACAAGGACAAGTGCAGAGTCCTGCACTTAGGACGGAAGAATCCCATGCACTAGGGACCGAATGGCTAGGTAGCAGTTCTGCAGAAAAGGACCTAGGGGTTACAGTGGACGAGAAGCTGGATATGAGTCAACAGTGTGCCCTTGTTGCCAAGAAGGCTAAAGGCATTTTGGGCTGTATAAGTAGGGGCATTGCCAGCAGATCGAGGGACGTGATCATTCCCCTCATTCAACATTGGTGAGGCCTCATCTGGAGTACTGTGTCCAGTTTTGGGCCCCACACTACAAGTAGGATGTGGAAAAATTGGTTAGAGTCCTGCGGAGGGCAACAAAAATGATTAGGGGGCTGGAACACATGGCTTATGAGGAGAGGCTGAGGGAACTGGGATTGTTTAGTCTGCAGAAGAGAAGAATGAGGGGAGATTTGATAGCTGATTTCAACTACCTGAAAGGGGGTTCCAAAGAGGATGGATCTAGACTGTTCTCGGTGGTACCTGATGTCAGAACAAGGAGTAATGGTCTCAAGTTGCAGTTGGGGAGGTTTAGGTTGGATATTAAAAAAACTTTTTCACTAGGAGGGTGGTGAAGCACTGGAATGGGTTACCTTGGGAGGTGGTGGCATCTCCTTCCTTAGAGGTTTTTAAGGTCAGGCTTGACAAAGCCCTGGCTGGGATGATTTAGTCGGGAATTGGTCCTGCTTTGAGCAGGGGGTTGGACTAGATGACCTCCTGAGGTTCCTTCCAAACCTGATATTCTATGATTCTGTGATATGACCTATGTTAGGGAACTCTGGGCTTGAGTGTCTACATTGTTTTGTAACTCTAAGTCAAGACTTTTCTAACCCATGCTCTAACCAGTGGGTCTGGTGTTGCAGTGTAGACATACCCTGAGTCACATCCCGATAGAGTTAATTGATCTTGAAAGTCTGTCTAAAGATTCCCTTTTTATATTTCATCACATTACCCCTAATTGTGGTCCTCTGCCTCACCTACAAAATTAATCTCTCTTCTTGGCTCTAGAGAACAGGAGGAGACAAACACCTGAACCAGCAGTAACTGCTTGGACAGAACTCCCTGCATAGGGGTGTCATGTTGACAGATACATGAATTCCTTTACTGGGTATAGATTATTCCCCACACTGTGCTGGTTCCTCTCCATGGGTTAATGTGGAAAATCTTCTGAGACATTTCCCAACTTCCTGCTTCATTTAAGGCATCATATTTCCCCTGGGAGCAGAGCTGAAGCCCCTGAAATTCCCCAGAAGGCAAGGACTGAAATTCTGCCCAGCCCCTGCATGGGCTATGCAAATGGAGGAACGAAAAGATCCTTACACAGTGAGACATTAAGAACAGCCTGAAGACAAGGAGCACCTAAATATCTGGTAATCAACTGCAGCTGGATTAATCAGTTCAAGTGTACCCCAATTCTTTAATATCATGAAATGTATCTGATTAGCATCCTGCAAGGTGTCAATGAAAAGCTCATCACTCACTGGTTATTAATATCATTACATAATGTGGGTGCAAGCAACTGACGCAAAGTCATGGACATAAACTAAAATAAAAATTATAATTATTATTATGTGTTGCCAGCCAAGCAGGAGTTACTGTACCCTAGACAAAAGGATATAGTTTCCCCACCTGGGAGTTACTTCCAAGGTATTTTGAAAAACAATGAAAATATATTTACATATCGTATAAACAGACCCATCAAGCTAACAAAGGGTGGAGACAAACCTCACACTATCATGGCAGGGAAGGAGATTGACAATCATATTTCTAATGTTCATTCCATTGCATTGGAGGGGGCAGGAACTAAATAATTTGCATTTTAGCAAAGAACCCCAGCAGGGGAAGAAGCAGCAAGACATTCACTTCAAACAGATTCCATGTTGCCTATTTCACAGCTGGAAATATAATTTTATCTGGGAGGATCCTTCAGTAGCATCCATTTTAAAGATTCAATGGATTATAAAAGAGAAGGGTACTGAATCCAGAACTTCTATCTTTCACCTAAGAAGACAAAGGTACCAACCCTTTGATTTTGGTAAACCCTGATCCAGGAATTCCATTAGCCATCTTGATGGAAACATGTAGTGAGGATTTTAACTTGAACCAAGTCTGGTTTGTTAAGTTTTAGTTACTAAAAAGTATTTTATCTTTATGTCTCTTGTAATCATTTCTAACTTTAATCCTTATACCTGTACTCATTTAAAATCTCTCTGGAATTAAATAAATTTGTTTTATTTTAATCTAAACCAATCCAGTGTTGTGTTTGAACTGAACTGTTTGGTAATTCCAGTTAAAGTAACAAACTGTTGGATACTGACTCTGTAAAGGCATGACAAACCTTAACATTCCTCTGCAGGGGCGCTGGAACAATTTTTATTGTGGGGGTGCTGTGAGCCATTGAACCAAACTGTAAATCCTGTATGTAATGGAAACTGCTTCAAGTCAGGGGGTGCTACAGCACCCCCAAACCTCCTAGTTCCAGCATCTGTGTTCCTCTGATTGTTCCAGGATAGGACGGGGCATTTAAGAACATGCTTTTTGGGGAAAATTCAGGGCTGAGGAGAATGTGGAGTCACCTCACCAGATGTTAACAAAGGCTAGTGGAGACCAGGGGAAGTCTGTGGTATTGCAGACAGGCTTCTGGACCCAAAGCCTTGGACCAGGGCTGTCCAATAGATAGACATTAAGTGCATGCTTGTTGCGGACTGTGAGCATCCCAGGCAGAGATCTACAGTAATAAAGATTTAAGGAACTTAAGGATTATAAGGCAAGAGGTGACACAGCTCTTCACTGGTCTGGATTGCAGCCCAGAATGTAACACAGGGGCCATTAATAAATATCTGTATTAATACATTTGGGAGAGGATAGATATCAATGTGAGCAGAGATGGGTCCATCTACAGAGTTTAATTCAGGATCTGTAGTTTTCCAAAGTTTGAGGGTGTTCAAAGACTGGGTTTTAGCCTATCTAATTGGCAGTTTTCATTCCTAAACCTACAGGGCCAAATTCTATTCCCAGACATCTTTCTACCCATGTACCTGAGGGCAGAATTTGGCCTTCACCTTTTAAATCCCTAATGGCAGTTTAAGGACCATAAACTGCTGTCCTTTGCCTTCAGATTGAAGAGATAGTGTTCGCCTGAACTTCCAAAAGATCAAGTTTTATTCCTGAGTACTTAGCATCTCTCTCTTTCTCTCTTTTAAAAGATTTACTCCACCAAGGGCTATTGCTGCAGTGACTGGCCCAATGGCTGTCTTCCTCAAAGCAAGATGGCTGGAATTATTCCCCCCACACACCCGCCGCCATCTCCATACTCTAGTTCAGGGGTTGGCAACGTTTGGCATGCGGCTCGCCAGGGTAAGCACCCCGATGGGCCGGGCCAGTTTATTTACTCGCTGACGCGGCAGGTTCGGCCGATCGCGGCCCCCAATGGCTGCGGTTCGCCGTCCCGGGCCAATGGGGGCGGCAAGAAGCAGCGCAGGCGAGCGATGTGCTGGCCGCGGCTTCCCGCCGCCCCCATTGGCCCGGGACGGCGAACCGCGGCCAGTGGGGGTTGCGATCCGCCGAACCTGCCGCGTCAGCAGGTAAATAAACTGGCCCGGCCCGCCAGGGTGCTTACCCTGGCGAGCCGCGTGCCAAACATTGCCGACCCCTGCTCTAGTTCCTAGTTTGTAGTCCGATGTTAGGGACCAAAATAAGACTATGAATTTTTAGTCAGAGAAATAATGATGGAACAGATAATACCAGTGCAGCTTTGAATCATGAGCAGGCCCATAAATTATTTTGATTGTTTAGCTACATAAAAATTGATAATTTTTTTGTAAAAGCCTTTTTATAATAGTAATAAACCTGCAATGGCACAGAGTAATTATATTAGGAGACATTTACCAGCCAGCTTACGCATTTATATGGGATTATGATATTAGTCTTTAAAGTTGTTGATATACTCTAGAGACATGAATTTTGATATTTAAGGCTGTCTGGATATAGAATTCAAACTCCCCCAAGATTCTGGAGTATTTTAATCTGGTCCAGTTACAACAAACTCCAACTTTCCATTTCCCCATCCCCATTAAGGGGGACTATAATGCAAACACAACTGGGGTAGACCATGATTGTAGAGCTCCTTGGAACGGGGCTCAATCTTCCATCTCTCATAGGCTTAGAAACAGTGTCCTTTGCCTCCTCCACAGCCCACCAAACCTCTCCCATGGGAAGGGACCAATTCTTCGGAACTCCTTTGAGCGAACATCAGAGACTTTCTGGGCCCCATGTCCCATTCCACTCCCTTTACTAGAGGAATATATGATTTGGTGTGTAATACATTAGGTGTACTGCATATATTATGTCACATTAATGCATTTAATAACTGAATTAGTAAAGCAGTCAAGGAAGTTACAATTTTAAGCATCTGAATAGTCCCACTGATTTCAGTGGGGCAACTCAAGCGCTTACATTTACACACTTGCTAGATCGGAGCCATAACATGGAGAAATTATACACACCCAAAAGATAAACAGTGTGATTTTTCACTAAATGAAATACTGTATGAGAGAGGTATATCATGAACTCTAAACAGCTGCATAAAAAAAGTTATTTTAAAATCAATATGCTCTTTAGGTAAATTACGATCAAAAACTAACATCTGAAACTATCCAGAAACTATTTTCATTGTGCTGTCACCACTGTACTAACACCCCCACCCTTTTTTCTGAGTTGATTCATGTTCTGGTTGAAAATAAATCTACCTTTGTTTTTTGGAATTTGCTGCTCAGTATGAATTAAAATAAATGACAGGGACGCACCTAATTAATTTAGCGCCAGTTTTGGATCCCCTTACTCATGTTGAATACTAGCCTAACTGCAGGAGTAGCCCAACTGAATTCAGTGAGGTTACCTGTGGCGTAAGGTGCTACTCAGTGTGAGTTAGGAAATCAGCAAGATTTGCAAGAAATCATGCTGGATCATTGTTTGGAATATTGAAGCCATGAGTGGGTTTTGACAAGGAATTTTAAAGAGAGGGACATTACATGGTGTACTGGCTCAAGGATCAACTGTTTTAAGTACACATAAGCTAAATATTGATTCACTGAAATCAATTGCCGAACTCCTCTTAACTTCAATGGGACCAGAATATAGTCCCTGGAGTAATGTGTAGTGTTTCATCTTTGAAATGTAAACTGAACAGTTCATTTTTTATTCTCCTTAGAAAAAGAAAAATAACCTAGCAAATTCACTATGTTTCAGGTGACCCGTGTACTTATAAACAAAGCTCATGAAAGAGTGTGCTAAAAGTGACCTCATCCTAAAGTAGGCTGTATCTGCATACTGCCCAGAGTAATTTTTTGAGCATGATTCTGTTAAGCTAATGGGAGTTCAGGTGCGTAGCATTGCAAAGAATTGGTCCCTTAGTTGCATGTTACAAAAATAATACTAACTTTATCTTTCAGCAGAGGATCTCCCAAAGGGAGAAATGATCTTCTGTTTCTAATGGATTATTTCTATCCATTAGAAATAATAGTAATTTTGGGTCCTTGGGACGTGACTAGCTGATTCCCCTTGTAACAAGTGGGGCAAGGGGGGAGCCAGTTTGTCATCATTGGGAGTAATGGCAGGTGGCAGCCATTTAGAAAAAGAGCACTTTGACAGTCCTTTAACTTCACTCTTAATGAAAACAAGGGATGGTAGCCATTTTGAAAGAGATCAATTTTTCAAGGAATTCTGTGAAGGATAAAATTGTCAGCTTCCTATAGGACTGCTAGTATGATTAGATTATGGCATTCCAGAGAGTTGGCATTGACAAGAGAGAGGAGCCAGACATGCCCTCGGAAGCCAACAATTCTACTAAGATGAAAGGATGTCTATTGGAAGGTCCTCTAATGAAATATGGACCAGTTCTTAACATCAAAGTCAGCTTTATTGTTCTCTCATTTGAATTTTGGGTCTGAATTACAAAGTATTTGCCGGATTATTTTTATTCATAACAGCACAGTGATGAATCAATTGCACACATGGAACATAAGATTGAAATAAGCTTTAGCATCAAAAACACTTCTTGGTGAGCTAAAGGACCAGGTGGAGGTCAAAAATCAACGAGATAAAGGAGCAATGATAACTAATAAGTGGATTGTGTAATAAGTGTAAAAGTCTACAAAAATGTTGTTGTAGTGTATTTCCTCTTGTAATAATTGGATAGTGATCATAGTGGACCAAATTCCGCTCTCAGTTACACTAGCATAAAGAGGGAGCAACTCCAGCTTCAGTAGTGTTAATTTGGATTTATACCAGTGTAAATGAGAGCGGAACTTGCACTGGTAGTGTTATAAATGTTTAAGTAGTTAACTATCTCTATCTAAAAACTCATAAAAAAGGGAAACTATAAGACAGGAAAGGTGATGGCAAGAAGTAATAGACAATGTTGTGCTCTCACCCCACTTGCTAGTGCTGAACCTTTGGCAAGGTGTATAAATATTTAACTATAGAGTATAGAGAGTTTCACTCTCTCATTCATATATTTTTTTCCCTCTGGCCGGATGAATATTTTGGTAATGACAGTTGGCATTCATGCATCTTTCTGCTGGCTAACCATGATCATTTTGCAGAGGTTAAAAAATCAGTACTCCTTATATATTTTTGTCTATTGGGTCTGCCTTGAATCAAAACTATGGATGCCTGATCCATAAAGTTGTTATTATTTGTAGCCTCTAGAGACAGCAACCCAAATCAAGGGCCCATTGTCATCAATGTAAAACACATAATAAAAGAGTCCCTTCCCGACTTATACCATCTAAATAGAGAGCACAGACAAAGGATGGGAGAAAGGAAGTATTATTTTCCGAATTTGATGGACAGGGAATTCAGACACAGAGAGATTAAGTGACTTGCCCAAGATAACAAAGGAAATATGTGGCAGAGCTGGGACTTGAACAGAGTATTCCTGGGTTCCAGTCCACTGCAATATCAATGCAGTTTCAATATCTGTCTTTATCTTCTAGGTGCTCAGTGATCTGGGCCCAGGATGTCTAAAAGATCACTGGAAGCTCCAGGATGAGCACTGTGGTTGACAACTCTGCTCCTCAGGCACAATAGAGCTGTCCACCACAAGGTGAAATCTTTCAGGAGACCAAGCTTAAACAGTGGCAGGCACAAAGCTGTGGAATGATCTCCCACAGGATCTAATAACTGTCTCAAACATCACCACCTTCTGTTCCAAGTGCAAAATGCACTTATTTGACCTTGCTTTCAATAACAACCTCATAGAATGTAAAAGACATTAAAAAAGTAAAACATTTTTTTATAAAAATAAAATTATTTTTTCCTTATAGAGAAAAAGGGACAAAAAGAGACTCACATGCCACATATGTTATTCATGGTGCTACATGCACTTCTGGAAGATGCTCAGATGCTTTGGTGGTATGGGTCATATAAGAACTTAGAATAGAATAGAACAGTGTCTTAACCATATGACTATCCTTTCTGTCTGAAGGATATAGAATTTTCTGAACTCAATTCACCTGAAGAAATACTCTTAGCATTAATGGGTATTTTACATGGAACTAATGTGGATTATGTAATGGAAATCCATAGTGCAGATCTATCTTCTGGTTCACCCTCCAAAATGGACTACCTCAGGAATGATATACGTCAGGAAATTTTATTTCAGTACCAGTGAATGTACTTAGGGACTGACATTAGAAGCCCTTTACCAATGGAGCTGCTTTTGACTTCACTGTGAGCTCCACGTACAGAGGGATCACAGAAGCAGACCTTTTACCTGTTCTGTAATATAATTTACCACAAGGCATATTACATTACCCACACAGAAGTGAAATTCATCCCAAGCATGGGATCATCAAAAGCCTTGTGAACCACTTAAATTCCACTCTCAAAATAGATCTCACCTGGGATTTGAAGTGGTGCACAGACCTTGTGCGGATCCTCTGCCCCAGGTGAATTTCATCTTTGGATGAAAAGTGCCATTGAAAAACAAACAAACAAAAAACAAAAAAAACCTACCTTACCTGCAGACTATAGTGGCCATAATTTTCATGTGTGCCTGGCAAGTACATGATTACAATTTCATTTACAAAATTGTATAGTTTTCTTGCCCTGTGAAGCCTGGTTTCTTTATCTATATTTCTTTCCAGAGAACCCATCGCATGAATACTGTACCACAGTGACAAAGTACACATTCAGCTGGGCATTGATCACGTCACATTAGGCTCCTTCACATCACATCAGATGACGTGACTGACAGAACCTGACGTCTCATGTCACAACTGGGCATGTTGCCCAGCCCAGTGAGTTACAAAGACATACTTTCCAGCAAAGTAAAATAAAATGAAGTGAAATGAAATGGGAAAAGAACCCTTGTTAAGGTTCTACTCTTCAGAACAGCTCAATACCTTACTCGCCTCATGTTTACCAAGTAGTAATGAACAAGATGGGCCAGACTCATTAACTATGTGTTTTACATTTTTTGACACTTTAAAGGACAAAAGCCATTTATAATTGTTAAAAAGCAAAAGTAGATAAATAACCAATAGTTCCTGTGATAACCACTAAATGGGGGTGTGTGCGCATGAGCACGCGCACATTCACGCTGACTTGAAAAAAATGGTGGTTGCTGAGCAGTCACCGGCAGCCCCCACGATCGGTGCCTCCCCCTCATCCCAGTACCTCCCACCCACCGGTGGCCCCACTGAGCAGCACCTCCCGCTCCCTCCCAGCGCCTCCCACCCACCGTGGATCAGCTGTTCCATGGCGTGCAGGAGGCGCTGGGTGGGAGGGGGAGGAGAGAGGGTAGGGCACATTCAGGGGAGGGGGTGGAATGGGGCGGGAAGAGGCAGGGGCCTTGAAGGCAGGGGTGGAGTGGGGGTGGGGCTTGGGGCAGAGCGGAGGTTGAGCACCCCTCCAGCAGGTAGAAAGTCGGTGCATCTGTGTGTGCATGTGTGTATTTAAAAGATGACAAAGTGGGTGACATAATATCTTGTTTTGGACCAACATCTGTTGGTGAGAGAGACGAGCTTTTGAGCCACACAGAGCTCTTCTTCAGCTTTGGAAAAGGTACTCCAAACATCACAGCTGAATGCAAGGTGGAACAGATTGTTTAGCATAAGTAGTTAGCATATATTCTAAGTGGCCCATTAACACCTCTGCAGTCATAGGACAAAAAGGGGGACTTAGTGGGACAGTGATTGTTGTAATAAGCCATAAATCCAGTGACTCTGTTCAGTCCATGATTTTTAGTGCCGAGCAGAGTAATGAATTTAAGTTCCCAGGCTCATCTTTGAACGCGTTGTGCATGTTTCCTTTGAGGATGAGGACTGATAGGTCAGAGTTAGAGTGATCACTTTGTGAAAAGTATTCCCCCACAAGTAACATGCTGTTTTTGTCTTTTATAATTTCCCTGCGTGAGTTCAATGGAGAGTGTAATGATTGCCTGGTTTCACCCACACAGTTGTTAATGGGCAACTCTGTCTTGAATGGTCCCTTTGAATATGTACTAACTACTTTTGCTAAACAATCTGTTCCACCTTGCATTTAGCTGTGATGCTCAGAGTGCCTTTCCTAGACTGAAGAAAAGCTCTGTGTGGCTTCTAAGCTTGTCTCTCTCACCAACAGAAGTTGGTTACCAATAAAAGATATTATCTCACCCACTCCTTGCCTCTCTAATTTCCTGGGACTAACATCGCTACACCTACACTGCATATTTAAAAAGATGGCCCTATATTAGGCTAAATTTCCAGTGTCACTCACTAATGTCACTCGCACATGCAAAGAGTTAATTGGACAAAACATGTACATACACATGCAAAATAGATACCAGATAATCTGTGCACATTTTTCATTTTGCCTGTGTAGTTTTAGCGTTGCAAAAGGATATGCTTTTTTGTGTTCAGCTCAAGCACTCAACTCCAAAGTTGCCTGTTATGGTGATAATAGTAGCGTATCTAATTTGGAAGAGAGATGATGGTACTGCCTCAGGGGTTGGCAGTTTTCATAGAATCAAAGCACCTTGTATCATTTATTGTGGAGCTGCAAGGTCCTGAATGTCTTATTGGAGAGCCCTCAACTGTGAGCTGAGAGCCTATAATCTTCTAGCTGATTTCAAGGCAGGGGTCTAGCTCCTTGACCCCATTACAGCCACCTGTGTGCTACTTTGGCAGTGAGAAAAGGATGTAAAGCTGGCTTAGCCAATCTCCTGAGTTGATGAAGAGTTGGTGGAGCAGCTCTACTGCTCCAACAACCTTTATTACCAACCCTTCAAAAAACAAGTGTCAAGCCACCCCAAATCATGGGCTATTAAAAATAATATATTTAGGGGAATTTTTTTTATTTACTTCTGAGTTTTGAGTCTTTACTGGAAAGGTGTCTGTCAGCCTTTGGCCCAAAGTGTGTGTGAGCATTTCAGGATCAAAATTAAACCTTAAATTCACATGTAAAAAATGTGGGCCTCCTCATAGGCTGGTTGGAGGGGGACTCCCTTTACCCTTATCTTAGTTCCTAAAGAAGGGAGCTGCCATTCTATTACCCTCCCTTGTCACGATCTAAGATCATTCACTTCCTCATTTCCCTCCGACAGTCTTCTCCCCAAATCACATTCTCCCCGACTATGGTCCCCCACAGTCATCTGTTCCCAGCCCCCACCTACATTTTCCCTCTGGCCCCAGCTATTCTCCTGCATCCCCCTTACTCTTCTACTGCATCTCTTCATTCTACTTCCAGCACTCCATATTCTCATGCCCAGCATCTTCCTCCTGCATCCCCAGGTCCTTCATATTCCCCTGCACCTGCTCAGTATCTCCTTGCCCTCTCAGACTTAATCCTAATCCCACATTGCTTTGCGCCCTCTCGCTTTCCCTCTGCACCTCCTCAGGCTGTGTCCTGTTTCCCACATTCACCTCATCGTTTCCTGTCAAGATCACTATCTAAAGAGTCCAGGAGAGGGCCATCTTCCCTGAGGGCAGGCTGGCTTCAGTTTCATTGAAAACAGTAGGACATGGCAGCCATTTTTATTAGGGGGATTCTAACTTCCCGGTGCAAAGCCTTTTGGAGATAGCAGCCATCTTGGCTGAGAGTAGTTTGGCTTTCATCATAGTGAAAGTAATGGACAATAGCCGTTTTTTTGAATGTAGGAAATTCTGAAGCCAGTAGTCCGAGATCACATGAGACTTCAAACAAACAGACACCAAATCTTACGAGACTAATGATGGAGTCACAAGAGTTAGCACACAGCCCAAAGTCCAGCAGAGGTGGCATTCCCAGTTTGGTATAATTTAGAGCAGCAGTGAGGAATTCTAAGTTGTCAGCCCTAGGACTGGGTTATTGCTGAGATAACAAGAAGCCACCTTTCCCTTCTGCTTCAGTTTTGCTAAGACCAGCTCAGATGGATTCTGCCCTGGGAGCCAATGGGAATTGAGGTTACTCAGCACCTTACAGGTACAGGCTCTGTCTATCCTCGGAAGCAGAGTATTATAAATCTCTTTCCATTATTTTTCTTTCTGATGGTATGCAGCACTCTATTTGATTTTTCCATCATTAAACACATTTTATTTGACTTGCAGTGCATTAGCTGAGCAAACATTTCTGTAACAACAAACTTGAACTTGACTACAATTGGATAGTATTTAAGTAAACACTCACGTTTCCAGACCAAACCCTAATGTTTGGTTTGATCTTCACCACAGTAACACAGGAATGCCTGAATTTTGACTAAAATATAGGTCTAAGAACCACATTCAAAACACCTGATATGCTATAAATGAAAATGCCTATAATCTCTTTATAATGAAATAGGCTTTTTTTCCTCTTTTTTACCTGATGGGAAGTGCCCTGCATGTCCTCACAATCTCCAAAGGTCTTAATGTAGGAAATGACAAACATTTACTAGGGCTAGTACTCGAGGGATATTGATGATGTAACATTTATCTAGAAATGGGACAAAGAGATCATGTTTAATGAGATTTAGGTGGTCTGGGTTCAAGAGTAAATCATTCCAAGAATTTAAGATTAGAATTGCAAGAAGCAAAATGTGGCAAGATTAGGTCAGGGAATTACCTCAAGATAGGTGGCTACAAACAGAGACTGAGATTCTAAGCGTTTGTGACTATTGCACAATCAAAGCTATAGTTGCTAAATCAAAGTTAGACAAGTGGATGATCACCTTAGCCTCTTTACTCTTTGGAAATATAATAACCTGAATTTAATAACTCTGAGTATGTTCAAGCAATTTCTCCAAGTATGTACAAAGAGCCAAATTCTGCCCTCAGATAAACAGGTACAGCACCCACTGACTTAAGTGGAAGCTGCACTTTTGTATGATATCTGAAGGCAGAATTGGGAATAATTTTCTGAAATTATATTTTTTCTGACAGTCCTTCCTGCTGAAAAAGTATGGCAAAAATATTTTTAAAAATAGGCTCTTGCGGTTAGTCTCTTAAATTCACAGATAGGCACCTGGGCTGACTTTCAACTGTGATGAGCACCCAGCAGCTCTTATTGACTTCAGTAGGAGCTGCTGGGGGCTCAACACCTTTGAAAATCAGGCCACATATTAATGGATTGCTTTAAGAACCTAACTTTAGGCATCCATTTTTGGAAAATCTTGGTCTATGTATGTCTGTTTATATGTATACAAAATAGATAGCATTGAAAGTCAATATCACACAGTGATACATGAGATACTATAATTCTGTGTGCTTTGAATAAGAAATAACTGTGATATCTCAGACTCCTCTGTGTGATAAATTGACAAGTGTTAATGTTTTAATAAAGTATTGTATGTATCTGCATACATACATTCATATGCTTTTGTAGGACAATGGTTAAAAATAAACAAACTTGAGATGATACAGCATTTTGTTTAGTCATATCGATCATTTAGGCTGAATTTTTCAAAGACGTCTAAGTGGACAAGGTGCCAAACTCTCAGGCTCCTTTGAAAAGCCAGTGTTAATATATTAGGTAATTTAGTATATAACTAGGGCCTTACCAAATTGACGGTCTATTTTGGTCAATTTCATGGTCATAAGATTTTTAAAAATCATAAATGTCATCATTTCAGCTATTTAAACCTGAATTTTCACAGTGTTGTAATGAGGGGTCCTGATCCAAAAAGGAGTTTTGAGAGGGTCACAAGGTTATTGTAGGGGGGGTTGTGGAACTGCTACCTGTACTTCTGTGCTGCCGCCTGCAGAGCTGGGCCCTCAGTCAGCAGCTGCCACTATCCAGCTGCCCAGCTCTGAAGGCAGCAGTGCAGAAGTGCTGTGGTATAGTATTGCCACCCTTACTTCTGTGCTGCTGCTGGCCATGAGCTGCCTTCAGAGCTAGGTGCCCAGCCAACAGTAGCTGCTCTCCAACCACCCAGCTCTGAAGTCAGCACAGAAGTAAGGGTGGCAATACCATGACCCCCCCTAAAATAACCTTGTGACCCTCCCCCCGTAACTCCCTTTTGGGTCAGGCCCCCCAATTTGAGAAACGCTGGTCTCCCCCCATGATATCTGTATAGTATAGGGTAAAAGCATACAAAAGACCAGAATTCACAGTGGGAGATCAGATTTCAAGGTCCGTGATGTGTTTTTCATGGCTGTCAATTTAGTAGGGCCCTATATATAACTATTCCATACAAAGAATTACGTTATGAGATTTTAAAGCTTAATGGTTAAGAACTCAAAAGTCAGAAAATGATCATTTGAAGTTGTAGGTGCAACCTGGACCTTTGTGTATGTCCATTATTATACAGTCATTAATGACATGTGCACATACGGTACTATTTTTTCAAATACCGTAATACCACACATTTTTTCTAAGATTTATGTGGAATCTTGGAATATTTTTTCTTTTATACTCTCACTATTCTCATAATCAGACAAGCCCTAGTACATCTTTTTTTTTTTTTACTTGGAATTTTTATGCATGTTCTTTTCATTCTATAATATGCATTTTAATTATTAAGTCAAGGGCCATTTATTTACTCTACATTTTCTTTTCAACCAGCAGCACTCATTTCTTTAGGTTTAATTCACAGGACGATAACAAAGAGAACTTAGTTACAAATGGAGATGGCCTATTATGTGCCTATCCTGGTTCCATAATTAGGGCTGATGTGAATTTTGTACTTAACCCAAGGATTCAACCATTTTTTTTTATATATATGAGGAATACAGCATACCCGTCTCAAAATTACAGCCCTTACTCTTTGAGTACAGAATGAATTTGTCTGAGAATTTACTAGAAAATCAATTAATCGCTGAATTAATATTAAAAATAAGTCCTTTAAGACATTTACCACCATGTCTCAGACCATTTTTCTACCTGAATGATCCCAGAAACAGAATAATATAGCATGCTAAACTAAAACTTCAGTTTAAATTAACTGAAATCTTGTGGATTGGCTACATGTGAAGTGTTTGGGGTTTTTCTGTGCTATCATTGTTCATACTGAAAGTTTCTCATTTGGTAGAAGCTGACAAATAATTTTATCCTTCACAGAATTCCTTGAAAAATTGATCTCTTTCAAAATGGCTACCATCCCTTGTTTTCATTAAGAGTGAAGTTAAAGGAATGTCAAAGCGCTCTTTTTCTAAATGGCTGCCACCTGCCATTACTCCCAATGATGACAAACTGGCCTCTCCCTCCCCCCACATGTTACAAGGGGAATCAGCATCATGTGAACTAAAGTAAGATCCATATTTTTTAAACTGAAATCAACCATCACACACTGAACATACCAATATTTCTCTGACTGAAGTCAATAGCAAAAACATTCCAAGATTTGACCCTAAATGATCCTTAACAAACATTATTAATATTGTTTGCTTAAATATAAGCAGATCTTTTCAAATCTAGCAGATGAGAACATTTTTAAGGAGATTTAACTCTGAAGGTTCTTTAAACTATAAAAAAATCTAAAGGGTACTAAGGGCCAGATATTTTTAAAGTATTTAGGCATTTAACTACTAGGGCATTTTGCACCTAGACACTTCTATTGGCATCTTTACAAACCTAAAGCCTTTAAAAAATCTCTTCCTAAGCCCTTCTGTGCCACAGTGAAACAAAGGAATATTAGACAAAAGCTAAACATTTACAATCATTTAATGATTTGTAATTCAAAAACAGTGGAATGAATTTTCTTTAGGCTTTGCAGAGACAACCTCCTTTGCCATCTAATGAAATCTGGCAAAGTAACCAGGCCAAAGAAATGTTCTAACGCAAAATTAGAAGGGATACACATCAGGATTGTATAATGTTTCATTGCAACTCCAGAAAGACTAATGTCTCTCCATAATACATTATAAACATACATCACATAAGGAATGGTGTAGTACAAAAGACTTTATCAATATGAGTTTGGGTGAGTACATTATACATGAGTGATGAAGCCATGGGTGAGTTATCCAGGTCATTTCAAACAAGTACTGAAAAAAAAATTTTTACACCACATGATCATCATTGAATATTGCCAACCTCAAGCATTCAAAAATCACAAGTCAGGCCTCAAAATCATGAAACTGGCTTAAAAATCATGAAATTTTTAAAAGTGATAAATATTTGGTTATTTTGACTTGTCTTTCAGTTTGTGAGCCTTTAGGGTTCACATTTTCAAACTTTTCTCTGAAGCCATAAGAACTAGAAACTTATCTTATTTGTTTAAAGGAAAGCTGAGATTCTCCCTTAATCACTTGACTCCAGGAACTGGGGATTGAAGAAAAGCACCAAATATTATAAGATTTGTTATAAAATTACAAAGAGTTGGAAACACTGTGACATGTATGCCATAGATATCACATATGTTACAGAGAAAAATATTCTACATATGTTTCAGAGCGTTTTTAAATATTTTATTGGAACTATTTATTTTATCTTTCCAACTGTGAAGCCTTCATTGCTATGACTCTACTGTACACCACTCAGAGGGAGCCATAAAAATCTCTACAAATGATTTAAACAAACCTAAAAATGTCAGAATGTTAGAACCTCTGATCTCTTTCCCTTGCAGTGCTAGAAGTGAATGCTGTATATCCATTTGGGCATCTAGAAATATTTCATGTCCAATGGGACAAGGCTCCTATTCTAACCCTGCAAGGGGATAACATAACAGACTTAAATGTGTGACATTTGTACATACAACTGGAGCGGGACTGAATCTTGCCAATTCTCCATGTTGGACAAGTGTAATTTGGAGCAGAAGGGGATATCAATATTTATGGGGAAAGGAAAAATATGACTTTGGCAGCTTGATTAAATACAAAACCAAACCAACACATCCCAGTTGCTGGAGATTGCTAGTGATGGGGAGTCAGCAGGTGGCATGAAGTCGATGCAGTTGGGTCTACAGCACTCATTCCTGACCACCGCACACTGGGTACAAGACAGCACAAGTAAGAGGTTTGACAAAAGTAATTTAGTACATGGCAATACTGGAGCTGGCAATACAGGACCACCCTTATACATGCAAAGTAGTACCTTACTTATCTAGGGTATGTCTACACTAAGTAGCCTCAGCCTTGGTGTGATTCACTATGAGAAAGGCAGTGCTTAATTTGTAATGAAAGAGGTGCCGGGGCTCAATTCTTTCACTTTCATAACTGATGCAACAAACCCAGAGGTGCCAGGGCTATGAAGTGCCAAGCCTAGAGGTTCCAGGGCTCTGCACAGATTAAACAGTGGAGAAAGGTCAGTAGTGTCAAACCTTTGGTTCATATGTATACACAAACATAGTTGTGCCCATACACAATTACACACCTTTCTGACTCTCCCATCTGCTTTTTGAGGAATAACTTACTGTTTACTTTACCATTTGAAAGAGAATATCCAGATGAAGAAAAGGTATATATTTTACAACGTATTGGGGTAATTTTACTCTTTTACTCTGGAACTTGTGACCCAGGATGTGTAACTGATGTCTATAGAGGTGACATGGCTGGGTATGACACTCATGAATTATGAGGGCAGATGTCACTTTCAAGTGACATGTTTTCCATAACCCACTGCTTCTCTTTGTGTAACTTTCAAATGCAATCTATAAAGCAGCTGCTCATCTATTTAGTCTTGGGCAGGGCATAGAAATGCAAGTCAGACCTCAAATTTGGTTTGTCATTTGCCGTCTCAAAAGGAGATGTGATTTATGTTTATAATAAAATATTTGAAATGTCATTTAATAGAAAAACAAATGGCAGTTAGATCCCCATGAGCGAGGAAAGAGGTTGTGGAACTTTGAATTAGACGTTTTTATCTGATCACACTTTAGGTTACATATTTTTATTCTAATTGTAAAAATTATCTCCCTTGACATATCTTTCCATTATTTTTGTTAAAGGGTATTCATCAGCTGTGTTAATGATGACACAAAATTGTAATATATGCATTAAACATTTAAGTTTTAATATGTTAACATGACATAAGATGTGAATAATAACAATGTTTTATATATGAAGTGAAAACATATTTTATGTTGGAAATAGTTAGAATGCCTGGCAAGTGACTTATATCCATAACAATTTCATTTAAATATTGCTTTTGCACTCATCTATCTTAGATGCAATTTTATATCCTTTTTAAAAATTCATTTCTGCATGACCTCTTTGAGGCTGCAAACTAGTGCCTCTAGCCTACATATTCAATTGCACTTGTACTTGTTCCTATTCAATTACCTTTCAAAGTGCAGCAACGAGCAAGTGTCCAGCCCTGAACTGCATTTACCATGCTGGGACTCTTCAGGAATTACAACTTCTCTTCAGTGACACAGTAATAAGGGTAAAAGCAAGACAGAAGCCCATCAAATTGCTAAAATATGATGGTCTACATGATTTGATTAAGATCTTGCTTGATTTGGGTGCCAGACCTCTTAGAGTGGCCAGGTTGTTCCTAATATCAGATGACATTATCCCAAATCTTGGGCAATGGTAGATTATGATTATAGCATTATATCATAGTATATACTGCATGTGTCCTTTTTCAAAACTTTATTGGTGACTTTATGGCTCCGCACTTGCGGGTCTCAGAAGCACTAAGGGGAAGGGACATTTATGAATCTATAGACCTCACTGGGACTTATTTATTTATTTATTTGATAACTTCTGCGGGTCTGGCCACCCTATTCTCCAGCAGAGCTGGTCAGAAAAATAGTAAGCAAAAATCTTCATTTCCATTCTGCACTGAAATGTCATCATCATAAAAACTTCCTAGCTCTCTCTATGGTGCAGGGACAATTGAGATTCTGCTCTCTGTTCCCCTTTGCACAGACATTAATTAATGCATGTTTTCCTTGTATGGCAATGCATGTGATTCTTAAAGGAAACTTATTGTACCACTGAGATGCATACTGGTAGGTAGGTGTATGGCCAAGATTCAGACTTTTGTATAAACCATTGACATCCAAATTAAGATTAAAGATCAAAGTTTGGACAGAACAAACTGGCACTCCTGCATATTAATTCTTTTGAGAATTTATGGCTCAGAATACAGTATTTAGAGAAAATTCCTCACAATTCAAGTAAAATGACACTCAGGGAGACAACGCATTTCAGCTGGAGTTTGGCTTCCTCCCAACACCTCAGGCAGATTTGTAAAGTCAAGGAAGTGGTCAGGAAAGAGAAGCCAAGGAAGAGCAGCTGACACCCACATGACATGGAGGGAAAAAAATATTCCTTGGGCAGGCTGTGGGATCACTTCTTTACACAGAATTCCAGTAGAATTTGACGCTGTATTTGAGCACAGAGGAGAAAGCAGCCCAGAAGGAAAATGTTCTTAAAGATACAACTGTGGCGGTAATAGTGAATATGGTCATATCAAATTGCACATGGACTACATTTTTACTTTTACAAATATAAGATCTAATTTGCCTCTCTGTTTAATTGTCTGTGCTATGTAATGTCAAGCCCTTAAAATATGTACAGTCAGGTTAATTCTAGTCAAGCCCTTTGATCTTTCCCTTTGATCTTTCCTATTTGTAGCTTTTAAATAAAATCCCTTCTGAATGTGGCATGGTATAGCATCTATAAAAATGGATTTTTCTCATGTTTTCTATATCATTCACAATTAAACACATCTTTTTATTGCAAAAGTAGATGGAATAACATTTGTTTTTGGGGAAGAAGTTTGTTCCACAGGGTGAATTTCTCATTCTTTTTAGCTGTTTTTATAAAACATCTGAGCAAGTTTACAAGGGTCAGAACGATTATTCTATCTACAGAGACACTTCAATGACTGAGTCATTTAAGGAAAATTATGGAATGGAACACTTTTTTTCCCCTGGTGCTGAATAATTTATGCTTTGGAATGGTTTCATCACTGAATATTCTTCAAATCATTAAACTGAACTGCAGAAAATGGGGCAAAGCCATCAGAAGAGAAGGTCAGTTTATGGAAATAGTGTTATCGCTTTTACGGTATTATTAATATCTACTGACATGGCTGTATTTGGAGGGGCAAAACCAATCATTAGCCTATATAGGATAGATGTAAGGTCTCAAACATGGACACAAAAGGAGAACATCATTATTGTAAAAATGAATGCAGTAACTATGAACAGGAAGAGACAGAGAGAGGGAGAGACAGCATCCTGAGCTGAAAAAGCCATACACATAAAAACTAATTCTTAGCAGGCTACTGTATCTGTTGCCAGGAATCTACATGGTGGTATTGTTATCCATTTCTAGGCTGCATATGGGTACCCACCCTGTAGATCATTTTGATGTCTGAAGAACAGCCAGCAAGCTTTGTCTTTAATTTTAGAAAGAATTAACTTGGCTAAGTGTTAAAACGAAAAGGTATTTGTCTCCCTTTGAAACCTGTGTAACTGTAACATTTACAACATGTTAGCCATTAATGTCTATTTTAAGCACATTGCCACTCAGGAAAAGTTGTCATGTAATTCCTATTGTTTTCTAGTTGAATTGCTTGCATGAAGATTGTAAAGAGTATTTACAAGTATCTGTTGTGGCAGAGAGCTGAGATGGGGCCCTTTCTCTTAATGGAATTTTTGGCACTGAAGACCAGGGCTGGTGTTTCAGAAAATAGAAAGAATCTCCTTAGATCAAAACATTAATTCAATGCATCAATTTAAGAGGAATTAGTGCTTTGATAAACGATTTGATAGGTGACTTAAAATATGCCTAAGATACATGATCAATTTGATTAAATTCATAAACTGATTATTTCCATAACAGAGAGATAAGATGGGTGAGGTAATATCTTTTACTTGGCCAATTTGTGTGGGTGAAAGAGACAAGCTTTTGAAAGACCTGAAGAAGACTTCTGTGTAAGCTTGATAGCTTGTCTCTTTACCCACACAAGTTGGTCCAATGAAAGATATCACCTCACCCACCTTGTCTCTAATTCCATAATATCTGATTACATTCCATATGGAAATGAATTGCATAATATCAGAGATGTGCAGGATATCTTATAACAGCGAATGGGGCTTTGACACATCTCCCTAAACCACATCCCACTAAACTTGATTTGAAATGTTTAAAACTGATGAAAAAGGTCACCTATGTGTTTCCTCGCTTGGTTAAATATAAACAATCTTAATTTTGAATATCCTGCTCCTGCTCCCATTGCAGTCAATTTAAGGAGTAGGACTACACCTTTCCTTTTCAATACACACCAGTTATGAGATTTCCTGGCACTTTTCTAACTGCCAGAAACAGTTTGACCAAGATTTAAAAAAATAGGAGCCTAAATAAGTGATCTGATTCTCAAAAGCAATCAGTTGTTGCTGCTGCGTGCTCAGTACCTATGAAAATCAGACCAATTTTTAGGTATGGATACCTAAATATGGATATAGGAGTGTAATTTAAAGATATATAGTTTTGAAAGTGATGGTATTTGGCAATGATAATATAGACATGTATGGCACCTCCTTGTGGCAGATGTGCCATGCAGGTAATTGTTATGAAAGGGATATGGTTATCGGGTAAAAATGCATTGCAAAAGGATTTAGAGAAAAGCATCCCTTAAGAAAGCTAAGGAAGAAGGGTTCAAGGCTCCTACATCTAGTATCACAGGGAGCCAACCTCCCTATTTTCTACAGCCCTCCTTAACCCTTGTAGCAAGGGAGAAAGGCCAGCTGACAGCAATGGGATGTCTGGGACCAGGTTGGGGAAAACTGAGAAATGATTAAGGAAAAGCTGATGACCTGCACTGTACATTTTATTGCTGGGTACTCCCAGGTATTTTCAGTGAATAATATTCTGGTCTAATTAAACCACATCCATTGCCTCCTGTTTTTCTTCCGGCATGGCTGGACAATGATGGTGCGTAACAGTGACAAAATAAACATGTACTATTAGAGTTATAGTCTACTCTGTTAGGTTTTTGCTTGTTTGTTTATGTTTTGAGGGAATTGGACAATAATAAATACATGCTTTTTCTGATGGTAATTATAAAAATAATTACACTAAGATCCATATTTATCAAAATGAAGATGGGTAGATAATAATAGTCCATTATTTTTATAGCACTTGAAAAATTGAGAATCTTTGAGTGCCTCACAGAAACTTTGATTAAGCCCCCAAATTTACTGTTTGGATTATGGCCAAATAACAAAAGATCTGGTATCAGCTACTTTAAAACAAATTACTGGGGTCTCATTCAAATAGACTGAAAACACTTAGTTCTTTAATGATAATTCCTGAAATCCTAACTTCTAATCTGCTCCCATCAGGTAAGTAACTCCTATTAATTTAGACAGGGGTTACACATATGCACAAAGTAAAGATTGGATCCTTGAATGTCTGTGTTTATGGGAAAGCTAGCAAGCCTATGGATAACAACATAACTCAGTTTGGAAATCATTAGAACCACTTCTACTGCCAACAAACAATAGCAAGGTACAGGGGCAGTTAAAGCATAGTTTATCCATAACAACAAAACAAAAAACATTGCACAAACAAGACGTGCTAATCATTATACTGGCCAGTAGGTTTATATGTTGCATCCCTTTCCCCCACCCTTCTGTTTGTGTTGTTTTGGAATGTGAGCTCGTCACTTCATGGACTGTGTCTTCTTACAAATCTGCACGGCTCCAATATCTTTGGGGTGTTCATGTGGAATAAATAATAATAATAAATCCTGCCAGCTGTACCTTGATGTTGCTGCTGGTTCCAAGCCTGGATAAAGTGGGGAGAGTTGAGTACAAAGCCTCGTAAAATTACCTCACCAGTTATAGAAACGGAGCCAGGCTACCGTTGTGGTAAAAATGACAGAGGAATAGAAGAGGCTGGTTTCCGCCCTGTGCACGAACATTACATAAAGTAAAACTATTTCCCCATGCTTATTCCCCCCCCCCCCCCACACACACACAGTTCCTCTTATCTCCTTGACAGTTGCTGGAAATGGGCCATTTTCATTACCACTACAAACAGTTTTTTTCTCTCCTGCTGATAAAAGCTCAACTTAACTGATCACTCTCCTTATAGTGTGTATGGTAACACCGATTGTTTCATGTTCTCTGTGTATATATATATCTTTCTACTGTATTTTCCACTACATGCATCCGATGAAGTAGGCTGTAGCCCATGAAAGCTTATGCTCAAATAAATTTGTTAGTCACTAAGGTGCCACAAGTACTCCTGTTCTTTTTGCAGATACAGATTAACACGGCTGCTAGTCTGAAACCTGTAAAAATATCGGCATTCAGCATCCTTCAGTTGTTAGTGTCCAAAACATTACTTTCCACCATAAATTGCATATACAAGCAGTAATTCCATTCCCTTTTCTTTACTTTCCTTTACTTTTTCTTCAGGTTTTGCCAGCAAGGTAATATTAACCACAAAAGTCCCTTGTTTGACATGATTTATGATACAGTTTTGCAGACACACCTGGAAGTAACTTTTTGTTTTTATCAGTAAAATTATAGTTAGTATTCCATAATTTCCTGTAGCATTTCAATAAGAATAGGTAAAATATTACTGCCAGGTATTCTGTGTACTGTACAAAGTGTTCTTTCCCAATGCACCATACTGACAGTAACAATATGTATGTTGAATAGTATATATACAATATGTATTTATGACACCTGTTTTACATTTTTTATTTGCTTTAACAGCATAATGAAGCATTACTAAATCATGCAATAGATTACTCAGACATTGTGGGGTCCAATTCTTTTGATATTAATATATAACATTGACTTCAGTGAAATTCAGTGGAAATTAGGAACCTGAGTTAGGCACTTTTATAAATCTCACTAGATGTCTACCTGTATCTTTAGGTGCATAAATACTTGGGAAGTATGGCCCTAATCAATAATGAAATGCAAAAGCTGCCATCAGTTTTCCAGCTTTGCTTTAGAATTGCCCGTCCATAGGATTTAACATATTTATATAATTATGTTTCATTTATTCAATCAGATTTCTGAAACAAAATTTCAAAAAACAAAACAAACAAGGAAGTGAAGAATGACCTATCAGCATGAGGTGTTTAAATGATTCCTGCTAGCCATGTTTGTCCATTTATTTATTTTGTAAAAAGTAAAGCCCTGAAGGTAATTAAAATAACTTGGAATTCAATTTAAAATCCTGTTGGCATTGTTTAATAGTCTATGAAAACTGCTGTCCAAAAAAGTAGGGCAAATAATCCTTCTCAATACAAGGACCTCATCCTGCTCCCATTGAAATTAATAACAAAACTTCCATTGCCTTCAGTGGGAGCAGATTATAACCTCAGTTTTGGCATATGCAATGTTTTTAAACAAATCATCAAAAGTCAAATAATGGAGAAGCCCTTTTCTCATTGCTCAAGTTGATTTCACCTAGTGCTGTATAGGGCTAGATTAACTTGGTCCAGACTCAGCAGAGGGGAGTGGACTTAATGATGTCTCAAGGTCCCTTCCAGCCATACATTTCTATGTTTCTATAACACAAGTTCTGTTTTTGCTAATTCTGAGACCTGAAGCTAGGATCAAATCTTGCCTCCTCTTCTGTGGAACAAAGATGACCCATAACAATGAACATTGGGTGCTTCTGGTGTATAATGAGGGTAGGATTTAGGATGGCTGTGCAGGGGTTGCATAGTCCCAAAGCTCAGTTTTGTAGTGATTCCCTGACTGCCATTATGCAGTGGTCAAGTTAGGGGTGAGCCAAAGTGAGGCTCCACTTCTCTATAGATCCTCCATTCCTCCTCCACAAAAAGGAGATGTGTTATAGACTTAGTTGCTGTTGAAGTCTTAGGGTTGCAGTAATGGTTGTAAGCACCACCATACCTGCTCCATTCTCTGGGATAGGATATGGAGAATTCTTTTCCCATGCACTCCCTGCAAAGCTACCCAGTTCAAAGGTAGAACTGGTCAAGAAATCATATTCCAATGAAATGTTTCCAACAACAAAAAAAATTTACATGTGAAACTTTTCATTCCAAACTGTTAATTTTTAACCAGGAATTTTCATAACAATTGGAAGAAGGAGTTTGGAAATGGCAGAATTACAGTGTTTAATTTTTTCTTTTGCCACGCTGTAACTTTTCCCAAATTGGAGAAATTTTGAAAAATTACAAAGGAAAACCAAAAGCAAGCAAACAACAAATAAAATAGGAAAAAGTTGGAAAACCACCTTGAACTACAGTATAAAATTCCTAGGTTACCTGGACTGGAAGAATCAGAAGGCCCCTTCCAGTCCTATATTCTTATGTTCTTAAATTTAGGGGGACAATTCACTTCCTTATTTCATGTTTCCACATGGGAGCAATCCCTTCCTCCATTCTCAGAATAATTAGGACAAAACTCTCTGAGTTAGAACATGCAGAGCTGCTTGTATCTGACAGTAAGGGGAAGGATTCAGCTTTTAATGATTTACTAATTATTGGTTTAATCCTGTGAATTTCTGATTGGCTTTTGGCAAGGTGCTGAGCACCCTCAACTCTTACTGATTTCAGTGGAAATGGGCCACCTGCCAGTTTGAATTAAAGTAAATGGTGGACTTCAGTAACTCAGTCAGAGGTTATGGGATTATTACAGAAGAGGAAGGGTGACGTTCTGTGGCCTGCGATGTGCAGGAGGGCAGACTAGATCATGATGTTCCCGTCTTGTTTTAAAAGTCTATGATTATATTAATCTAAAACTCCAGTACTTCATAAAATCCATTCTTTTGGGGATGAAAAGTGTATTTGATTGCTATGAAAACCACTAAAACAACAAAGGAAAAAAATGGATCTGGAATTATGACATGATTTGAAATATTCAAAGACCAGGTTAAAATGTAAAATAAAACTCTTTCAACCTAAGACAAATAAGTCACTGAAAAGAAAACAGTATGAATTATCTGATGTAAAATGATCTCCTAGAAATTTTGAACCATATTCTGCTCTCAGATGCGCTTGCACAATTCCCATGGAAGTCAAATTGTGAGTACATTTCTGAGGCTAGAATTCTGTTCTTAGAGCATTGTTACAGTATTGTAAATAGAGATGGGCCCAAGATGAAATATCTTTGCTGGTGTAACTTGAAATTGGTGAAGATTCAACAATTTACAGTGGCAGATAATCTGGTGCTGAATCTGGATTTTAAACCCCTGTAAGGTTTTGAGTGTGCTGTGGTTTTGTTTAGCCTTTTATGATGACTATGAAATTCAGCATCAGTTCACATTCCATGCTTCCCCACAGTTTTGGGGTTGTCAGATCTGAGGATTTGTTTTGAGACTATTGCTAACAGTAAGTATTAAAGTGAGTTTTTACTGTGAAAAACATTTCTGTACAAATGGCATTGTGGGGTTTCACATGCATTGTGTCTCTTTTAATCCATATCAAATTTGCTGAGGTTATAAAAGTTTAAAAATGTGTTCCTTTTTTAAACTGGAAGTTCTGAAAACTCACCCTGGGCCCTGAGAGTCAAGCTAGGTTCTTTTTGGCTCATACATTATCACCAATAATCCAGATTGAATAGAAGTATATAAATAGGTGATGTTAAAATGCAAGTGAAGTGCATACTTTCATATACCTTGAGGTAAAGATACTGCTACTAGAATTTAGTTATTAATTATGTTCATGATTCAGGAAGCTATATAAATTCCTACCCTCTAACAACTGTATTGGTATTATCACAAGTAAACTGCAGAAATCCAGCCACAAAGGATGCCTTGAATAAAATGTTAGTGCTTTACCTTAATACTAAGTCACAGTGTATTAATATAAGGCTCACAGTGATGTGGGGCACATATTCCAACAATCCAGCCATACTGATCTTTGGCACCCTGTCACCTTGTTCACAGAGGATTATTGCTGACAAGCTGTAAATCCATATTGGACCTGCTCCTTTGTTATGCAGAGTACCTCCCTGGGTTGTGTGATTGGCCTCAGCAAGTCGTCACCATACAGGAGATGCTCAGCAAATTGTAGAAATAAGTCTACAGGGCTGTCAACTCCTGGCAATATACAGGAAGTGCAAAAGGTGACTCAAAATGGCCGGAGACCCAAGCCCTGGTCTCTGATTTCCTTTGGCCTGCTCTTGCCACCAAAACCAAAAAAGAATGCAAAATTAAAATGAGAAAATATTAGCTGCCAAACACATGTGGGCCTAATCATGTGATTCTGACTTTAGTGAGTGTGACTTACTGTGGTGTATTAAGGAGATTTTTTCCTGTGTGGGGTCTGGGTCCAATAACTCCAGTCTCGAGTGCACTTTTGTGTAGTTCATTAGCTTCTCCAAGACAGCTTAGTTTTAACTGTTGAGAAAGGAGGCAAATTGTTCCATTTCTCTGGGGAAACCAACCCAGTCAGGGATGATGAAAAATACAACAAGACTAGAAATTGTTTTCTTTTCTCTTTTTTCAATATTTTCCTGTGTATTCTCTATTAAAAAGGGGGTACTTCAGCAGCCTCCTCCTATATGTAAATATTTGTTCCTTCTTTTCTCAGCTACTGAGAAGAAGGTGATTTAACATGATGGATCCCTGTTGTTCCTACCCCATCTCATTAAGAAGTTTGAACAACACAGGGGTAAGTGGGTGAAACTCTTTGGCTTGCGTTATATAGAAGGTCAGACTAGCTGATTGAATGGTCCCTTCTGGTCTTAAAAATCTATGAATGACTGAGCAGAAGATAGCAGCAATTGCAGATGGAGGACATTGGCCTAATTATGGAACAGAGAAAATACAAGAGATGAGTTTGAGAGGAGACAGTAGGGTAGAAGAACTCACCTATCATGATCCAGATTTACTGAGCTTCTTAAGCAGCATTAAATCTGGTAATAGCTTTTAAGGCAGTGTCAAATTACTGTGCTTGTTCACTGAATGGGACAATATCCCTGGAATGAAGAGAAAGATCAGGTAGGGTTATGGGTTGCAAGTGTTGTCACCTGTAGTACACTTGGATGATCTGTGGGTCTATTGAAAGGCAGTCTTTTGCTTTCTCTGGGCAAGATTGTGGCATGGAGGTACTGTGCCCCAGGGAGCCCTTGAGCTCCAACAAGCACAGGTGAGTGTGAAGGCTGCATCATTCCTTGAGATGGTACAGTATGCTACTTTTTATGTAGCCAGCTACCTCTGCAAGTCTTTGTTAGGAGAGGGTGTTTTGTGACCCCAGGGGTTTGATGAGACAGCAATTTCCGTACTCCCTTAAGTGCTGAAACTGATTGCCTCAGTGGCATGCTCAGTGTGCACAAGGGGAGAGGATATTCTCCTTGCAACCTCCCTGCATGCCAATGCAAAAGCTAGAGACAAGCTGATTCTCTGAATACAAGGAACCAATACCTCCTAAAACAAACAAACAAAATCAAAATTTCACTTAAGAACTGGAACTCTTTTATGGCATGAGGTCTGCATTGCTTTATCTTATGGCACCATGGAGAAGATTAGACTAAGAACCCCAAAATGTATGCTTAGATGTCTTGATGGCAAGAAAGAAGTATTGGAAGAACAATGGAGAGCACCAACTGATATCTGGCTTTGGTATCATACCAGTGACCTGAGTGTCATTGTATACAACTTAATGTGTTGGGGGGAAGGGGGAGGGAGCGGAGGGAGAGAGAGAAGAGGGGTGGCCAGGTCTTCAGCAGGGCGCTCGCCTCGTGGCCCCGACTGCTGCACTGCCTGCCGGGAGGGCTCTGCGCCGCTCCGGTCGGCGGGGAGGGAAGGACGCGGGCTGCCCTGCCGGGCTTGCTACAGACCTGGCACTGGCCGGGGCAGACGGAGCGCGCAGCCCACTCCCAGCAGGGCGCTCCCCTCCTCTGCGCTGCCGCCCCCTTCAAGGCGGCTGGATTGGGGAACAAAACAAAACAAACAAACAAAAAAGCGGCCGTGCCACCCTAGGATTGGGCGGAATGCCGCCCCGTAGAATCTGCCGCCCCAAGTACGAGCTTGCTCGGCTGGTGCCTGGAGCCGGCCCTGAGACCCAGTCAGGGAGTAGGTCAGAGTTCACTTCTGTGTGGCTGGAGACTATTGCAATGACTTTCAGACTGTCTCTATTTCAGCACATATGTCCACAAACAACAGAAATCTCTAAACTCCAGCTTTAATTTTTTTTAAATGATTTTTTGTCTTCTTTTTTTAAAGATAGTGCTTCAGAATGTAAAACAAAGCTGTTCTTATGAACTGAGGTCCCACTCCTGGAGGTGTTTACACACATGCATTATTGTATTCACCTGACTAGTCCTACTAAAGATACTAAGACCCAATTCAGATTATGTAAAAGAAGTCTGACTCCACTGAAGTCAAAAGAGTTGCATTAATTTTATTATTATTTCAATTACAGTGGAGCGCAGGGGCCCCAAGGAAAATCAGAGCTCCATTGTTCTGGGTACTGGATAAACACATAGTAAGAGATAGCACCTGCCCTAAAGAGCTTTTGATCTAAATAGACCAGACAGGCAAGGGTAGGTGGGCAAACAAAGGCAAGGAGACATGCCCAAGTTCACATAGCAGATCTGTGGCTTAGCGAGAAATACAACCCATATCTCCTGACTTCTGATCCAGTGTACTGATGCATTTACACTCACCAGCTTCAAAGTTAGCTTGAAACGGGTAGGGAGAGGTCAACCTTCTGCCATTTATATCTGCAGAGTGTTAACATCACAGTCTTGGGGAAATTATAAAAATCTTTTGAAATTATTTTGGCTGATTTTTTGAGGGAGGCAAAAAAACCTCAAACAAACCAAAACAAAAACTCTGCTCACTACAATAAAGAGCAAATGACAAATTTGGGAAAATTCACAGTTTTGCGTTTTTTGTGAACTGTCATCATATTTACACGAAAACCTGTATTTCCTGGAGGAAATAGCTTTTTTTTTTTTAATTTTACCCCAGGGTCAAATTCTGAAATCCTTTCAAAAATCTCTTTTACTAGTGAATCAAAAACTGGTTACCCGATGCACCCCAAACAAGGCTTTCACGTGCTTCTATATGACCAATGGCAATGATGTGGCACCTAGAAATATTGGTTTTTTTTATGATAGTGCCACTGTCATATAGAAGCATGTGAAATTCCAAAATGTCACATTTCATTGATTTTCATAAAAATGTAAGTTTTCAGTCTGCAAAGATCCCCGCAAAGCATAAGTGCCGATTCCATGGGTGCTCCAGGGCTGGAGCACTCATGGAAAAAAATTAGTGAGTGATTAGCAGCCAAGCTCTTACCCTCCCACCTCCCCTCAGTGCCTTTCACCCGCTGGCGGCTCCACTGATCAACTCCTCCCCGTCCCTCCCAGTGCCTCCCGCCTGCCATGATCAGCTATTCTGCGGTGTGCAGCAGGCACTGAGATGGGGAGGAGGAGTGGGGACAGGGCACGCTCAGGGGAGGGGGTGGAAAGAGGTGGGGTGGAGGCTTGGGGGAAGAGATGAAGTGGGGCTCTCTGCCTGGGGCAGAGAGGGTGGGCGAGTATCCCTCAGGTAGAGAGGAAGGGAGTGCCTATGCTGCAAAGACACAGGGACCAGGGTGGGAATTGGGTATGTGTGTCTGTGTTGGGGGCGGGTCTCCTTCCTCTACAGCATTGGGCACAGGTCGCTTGCTGGTTTTAACAAGTTTTGAGCACTTCAGTAACTCAGCCAGTGATTATGGGTCTAGTGCAGGAGTCAGTTGGTGAGGTTCTGCAGGAGGTCAGACTAGATGATCATGATAGTCCCTTCTGACTTTAAAGTGTATGAGTCTGAGGGACCCACCTGGATGTGGCTCCTTGAAATGTATGGTCCCAAGTTTTGACTTGCTCAGAAATCAGTTTCCAACTTCCATTCAATCTGTGATCTAGCTCCCCTTTAAAATCAATGGGAGTCTTTCCACTGACTTCAGAAAGAGATAACATCAACCCTGCACTAGCAAGGGTTGGCTGTGCTGGGGAAAGAACCCTGGGGAATCCCTGTGCAGGTACTGCAAATCATGATTTTCGAGCAAGGTAGGGGAATTTTAGCTGCCAAATATCATTTAAGATGTACCTTTATTCATTCTGACAAAGCCACATTGCTTTCAAAATCCTTCCAGATTTCCATAAATGAAATCCAGAAAACACTAAATTAGAACCGTTCCTGGCAGTTCCTCATTTCATCCTGATCTTCCTGCAATGTATACAAATCAAATGATTTTTATTAGGAATTGTAAAGAAAACGTGATTAATGACAACATTGGTTATAATGCATAAAAAAGGTTTTAAACTGTACTTGTGGGGCTCCATTAGTAATTTGGGGTTTAATACTATACTTTATTCTTTTAGGGTTCTGGAATGCTCCATTTGGAGTGTGTCCTTTTATCACAGCGATATTCATAGGGCCTTATGAATATATGGCTAATGCTCCTCCATTCACTGGAATACAATGCTTTATAAATATTATTAACAATAATATACCTGCCTTGCTAAAAACCGGTATGTCCTCTTCCCACATTAAAAGGTGTAGGAAGGGAAAATTTATTTGCAGATCTTTGTGAGCTCCTCAGTATTGCAAATGCACTCCATATTTTCAGTTGGCAGAGCTGGGTTGCAGAAGGGGGAGGGGGTGTATGGCCAATTGGCCAAGATCTGGAGAGAAAATACTGGAGATCCTACAGATCCTTGCCTGAAAATAGAGATCTCTATTGCCTGCCTCTTTGAGGCTCTAACCCGATTATCACAGCACTGCCTGTTTAGTTACTGTTCTGCTATGGGTTCCCCTCTGCCACTTATGCTCCGTGAGTCCTCTCTTGTCAGTGTGTAGTGGAAACTGAGGTGTATCTGAATAGCATTAACTTAGATGCCTTTTCCCTGATTAATTGTCTTTATTAGAGGGGAACAGGCCAAACACTTCCTCTGTTCCCTGGCTGGTCCCTCTGCTGTATTACTTCCCTCCTCCATTTCTTTGGGAGGTCCACAAACATGGGCCCAGATCTTCAAAAGGTATTTAGGCACCTAACACCCAATTAAAACAATGACGTTAGGGCCTAAATAACTTTGAGGCTCTGGACCATGATGGGCCTTTTGGTTACACAGGGAAACGGGGATATTATCATGCAGCTATCTCTCTCTTCCACGTCTAACTCCTCCCCATTTCTGTGGTTTTATTCATTTTCATGCTGCAATAGATGGGAGGGGAGGGGGAATGGGACATAGAGGCCAACATTTTATCCATTTATTTCAGTGACAGATTGCAGTGGACCTCTGTATATGTGCACAAGGTGGGGAGCATGCAAGGAGATTGCACCTCCTCCTTGCACCTTCACACAGGCACCAGTGTGGCTGGGTAGTACTGGAAAGGATCTGCAGGTTATAGTGGATCACAAAGTGACTATGAATTCACAATGTGATGCAGCTGTGAAAAAGGCTAATATGATTCCAGAGTGTATTAATAGGAGTATTGCATGCATAATATGGGGGGTAATTGTCCCACTCCATTCAGCACTAGCAAGGCCTCAGCTAAAGTACTGTGTCCAATTCTGGGCATCACACTTTAAGAAAGATGTGGATAAACTGGAGAGCATCCAGAGGAGACCAACAGCGACAGAAGGTTTCGAAAACCTGACCTCTGAGGAAAGGTTAAAGAAAGGGGCATGTTTAGTCTTGAGAAAAGAAGACTGAGGGGGCACCTGATAACATTCTTCAAATATGTTAGGGGATGTTATAAAAAGGATCAATTGTTCTTCATGTCCACTGAAGGTAGGACAAGAAATAATGGGCTTAATCTGCAGCAAGGGAGATTTAGGTTAGATATTAGGAAAAACTTTCTAACTATAAGGCTAATTAAACTCTGGAAATGACTTCCAAGAGAGGTTGTGGAATCCCCATTCCTGGAGGTTTTTAAGAACAGATTAGACAAACACCTTTCATGATGGTCTAAGTCTACTTTGTCCTGCCTCAGTGCAGGGTGGCTGGAGTTGATGACTTCTCAAGATCCCTTCCAGCCCTACATTTCTATAATTTTATGAAGGCTTTGCTCATTGCTGTCGCCTCTTCAGGTGCTAGCTGCCTTCAATGGTATGAGACCATGACCTCTCCCCCTGCACATTGGCCAGTGGGTCCATCTGTCTATCCAGGTACTTATATGGCTCTCGTCACCATAGTAACTGAGAGTCTGACTGGGCCCTGAGGGCAGCACATGCTGCAACCTCCCCAAGGGTCCTGGAGCTATGGCATGTGCTCACTGGGATTTTCCAGAAAGCATTCCGGCCCCTCCACACTCACTCTATCGCTTGTCTGCCTGTAAAATGAAAAATCTAGCTCTGAGTTTTATTGGTGTTAGTTGGTTTTTGTAGTGCTGGTAGTGGTCTGAGGTGTGGAGTTTTACTTTTGCACATTGAAAAGCAGTTTTTGCAGGCAAATCAATCCACTGGTAAGCAACCATCTTGATATGGCTATGCTCAAATTTGATTCTGTGTACACCTTTTCCTGAATCTGATGGAAAGGTAAATTTGGATGTATGGCACAGATGTAATTAGTCCCATTTCCTTAGGCTCTGCAGATGAGACAAGATGACACCATGCAGCCCAGCAGATGGATGTTTTCAGAGCTAAAAATGCATTAATTTTCTTGAATTAAAATTTCTAGTACACTCAAAGATCTGACCTTCTGCATTCACTCGGTTTTACTTAATTGCTAGCTTGTTTTTAATATAGTTTTGAGTTTTGCATAAAATGTTATATAATGCAGATAGTTATGACACAATAAATTACAAGATGTCAAGACACAAAGCAATTAATGAAACCAATGCCCCACTGTTTAAAGATCCCGTCCATGACCAGAGAAAATGCACTGGAAATTTAAGAAATGGGCTCAGGCAGCCACATTCACATCTGGATTTTGAACTCAGTTAACTTTGATGGTTGGACCTGTGCTGGCTTTGCTTATTTTGGCTTGACCCATTATATAGAGATAGGGATTTAGCAAATTCAGCTGTGGATCAGACATCCCCCCAAATGCTTCTTGAGCTTGGGGTCTGCTTTGTAACCTCTGCAGCTATAAACACAACATGTACCAATTTCTTAGGTGGTGTAAGCAAAGGTCTACTAACTTCAACTGAGTTGCACGTCTGAACTTCACCACATTGCTTGGAGTTTGACTCTAACATTAAACAAATGTAATTTCTTGCAGTTTTATATCTTCTCTATTAATAGTAGTAATTTTTCTTTAAACTCTGCTGTAGCAGTTTATGAGGCTGAAAGCTGACATTGTGGTCTATTATGTAAACACATAATATAAATATGTACTTAGTTACAAACACACATACACACAAAACTCCATAATTTATTACTTGCACATATAGGCTTATTTGCATGCCTGCTTTGGAGGCTGTTACAGTTTAACATGTGCATTTTTATTTACATAATTAAAAAATATATTTACTCAAGAAACTGTAATATGAAGTCAGAAAATCTTATTGGTCTATGGTACAAATGGCGATGATTTTAATCACTTTTTGCTACTGAAGGGCTTGAAGTCAATGGCTAAACTCTCATTGATTTCAGTGGATCAGCATCAAACCCTAAATGATGATAGGGTACCTTCCAATCAATAACGCAAACCTGTGGCCAAAAATTTCTGAAAACACCACCACCACAATTGTTTTGGGACTGAGCTACGCATAACTTGACAGTTTGGAGGTGAGGGGGAGGGTGCTAATCTTTTTCACTTTCTTTTCAGCAAGGCTAGGTTTCATGCTCTTAGAGTTTCACTTTGATTCGATAAAAACTACAAACTCTAAGTAAAACTCAGCTGAAACCGCCAAGTTTTGCCTAGTTTCAGTTTAAAAAAAAAAATTGAGTTTTTGATGGTTTCCACCCAAAATGACAAGCTGGGCCTGGTTTGCTTCAAAGGTTCACCAACAGGGTACAAACCCTAATGAACTTGACCAAGGTTTTAGGAAAGTAATAAAACTTTCATAACAGCACCAAGTTTTGCACAAACTGAGACACATTGTAGACCAACCACTCAAAGAGGCCTCTGCCTGATTTCCATTTCTGCAGCTCCTCCACTCCCCACTTTTTAATCATTCTCACCTGTGGGCAGGTGATACATATAAGTGATAACTAGTCTGCAATAGAATGTATATGTAAAATATCCACCTGGATTATGATTTTTTCCATGTAAATTCTATTAGTTGCATGTACAAACGCTAAAATCTATTACCTGCCCATAATCGTGATAGTGCTTGCAGAATGTGCATGAAAGCATCTGCATGAAGCGTTGTGCATGGACAAATGGACACCACATTACAGAATGTGCCCCTTTTATGTCCCATTAAGGTCCACAGCAAATGTTTACAGTTGAGAATGGGACTTATGATACAAACTGATAGAGTTTTATTAGCATGAGTTTTTTAAATAATTATAAGTAGAGTATTTAATAGCCTGATGTTAAATTCCTGATGCACCAAAAATTCCCACTGATTGCAAGAGTACAGAATCCAGCCCACAGCTTCTGAACTACATAGGTCAAAGTCAGTTCCAAACCATAACCAATCCTTTCAGTGCAGATAGCTCGGTTAATGCCACACCAGTTGTGCTGGACACAGTATGCTCAGTACTAGACTGTGCTCATTTCTTTTAAAGATGATAAAGATGGTTTCCTTTCCATACTACAAATCAGACTGAGCTTCATTACGTTAAATTCTTATATTAATGTTCCATTAACTAGCTTTTCTTTCTTTATATTTTATTTCCATTGTTCTACTTTTGCTTTGTTTCACTCCCTGTATAATTAAAATGTTTAACATTTTTCCTTCCTGTGGTCAGGACACATATCATTGAAATCTATTTCATTCTAAATCAAGACAGAGGACAAATGGAAGCAATTAAAACAAAGGGCTAGTCTACTAATGCCAAGATGTCTCTTTTGTAAAATAATCCAACCTTTTGTCATTTCACACTCTGATTTCTTCTTTGTATTTTACACACACACACACACACACACACACAGCATGAAAACAGTCATAAATGTGGTAGATGCAAGGAGATGATTCATAAAAGAAACTGTCTGACAAAATAGGCTTTTATTATATATATATATTATTGAATCATTTTTTGCAGTAGTAAAGCAAATGCCAGATTCAGGCCTGCAGACAAATTTACTAAGCAGGGAAGGGGTGTTGTAACAATGTTTCAGTAGGTGGCGCTTCAACACAGTTCACCTTCACATGGACTTGAATTTGTGTACTAAACCTCATATTACCTGACATGCTTTCAGAGACTTGTGATGGCCTAGTTCAGTAACATTAAAGCTCGATTTTTATCTCGAGCACTAACTGGTTGAAACGCTGAGACATTAACTGTTCCTTGTGTTTCTACTACATTTCTTGGTTTAGCCATTTAATGTCTTTTTATTCTTACTTGTTTTACATTTTGCTTTAGTTTTTAAAAAACTTAAAGCAGCCTATATACTAAATAAGATAATTACTCTTCAACACTTCTGTCCATTTAGTGTACTTTCCTGACTTGATTTTTCATAAGCTTACATTTCTTCTTTCTATTTGCTTCCTAGAAACAAATGGGCAAAAAAGCTATTCACGGCACTTCTTTCAGAAGAAATACATGATTTTCCTGAGGAGATGGTTTCCCCATAAATAAAAAAAATCTGTAAAAGAATACCAGCTCTCTTCTAAAGAGAACCACCTGCGGCAGCAATGGCTTTGAAAACCACTGCTAAATATATAGTAGGCAAAGCAAATCAGGGACAAACATTAGTTGACATTACTAGGGTGGCCAGCATCTCACCAGTTCGGGCCCTAAATTTAGTCAGTGCTGATCTTGCATCTAAAAATTAAAGAGAGCCTCTTGAACATACAGCTAAAAATGAAGTATTACCATACACACTGATTAACTTTACCTCCTCTTTATAAGTCTCTTGAACCTTAAATTTACATAATGGGTCTGAGTCTTCACTCTGTTGCCCCAGATTTAGGCTGATGTCACCGCACTGATGTCAATGGACCAGATCTTCAGCCGGAGTAAATTAGCATACTTCCATTAAGGTCACTGGATCTGGCCCAGTGAAATTACACTCACGTAAACCTGGTGTCATGGAGTGGAGACTCAAGCTCTCAATCTTCTGATTTTGTCTGAACTAACAAATGATCCCAAAATATTAACCAGTGCATTTAAAACTCTCAGCTTTTGGAACCTAATCTCTTAAAGTTACACAACACCACTTTGCCTACATAAATGCATTATATAGCAAAGCAAGGCCTCTTCGACATAAATCAATGGGGAATATTGGCTAGTTGAATTAACTGTGATAGTTAAATATGTGAGTGATAATAAAGGTTGAGAGGAAGGTTGATGCAGCCATCTGAGGACTGGCCTTGTATTCAGGAGACCTAAGTTCAGTTCCCTGCTCTGCTACAAGTTACCTATGTAACTTTGGCCAAAATGCTTGGGGTCGGATTTTTAGAGATATTTAGGTGCCTAACTCCCATTGATTTCAAATAATTTCAGTGGGAGTTAGGAATACCTTTAAATACCTTTAAAATCTGAGCCTAGTTTCTCTGTGCTTTGGTTCCCCATCTGTAAAAGGGGGATAATATTATTTCCCTTGCTCAGAAGGATGTTGTAAGGACAAATCCATTAAAGACTGTGAGGTGCTCAGATACTGTGGTGATGGGGGCCAGATAAGGAGATACGCTTTCTAATTTCTCATATGGCTAGGGATTTGCTTTTAGGTTTTTGTTTTTGTTTTGTTTTTTACATAGCTGTTCATTAAAGCTGAGTCTTCAGAGTTTGCAAATCAAAGGATTTTCTTTGTTAGCATACTTCATTTTATAAAATATCTACACTGTACTGTAGTGCACTCATCTAAAAAAAAGTTGGGAATTTAAATTTTGAACATCCCCCTTTTCTTTGGGAGGAATGGTAATGAAAATAATCAAGGCCACCTGCCACCTTTGTTATTTCTTCTTATTTTTCACTCGCTCTTTGACAGAATTGTTATGGATTTTAAAGAAACGTCAACCCACAAGCCAGCGTTTAAAAATGTACATTTCACTACAGCTCCCCCAAAATGCTGTAATGTGAATAATGCAAACAGTAATGCTGAAATGATTTTTTTGAAGAAGACAAATATGTTTCTCTTTTTGATGCCTGGGTTCCACTTTTGTACATTTTTAACATAAGTAACTGAAGATGTGGGGAGGGAAAAAAAGTCACATCTTTGTTATTAGACTATATTGACATCTCTTGCTTCATTGACTTTTTATTACAGAGCCGAGGTTAGAAATAATGATTGTCAGTGACAGCTTCCTTGCTATTTGCTGCAGTTTCAAACGATCATTTCAGGCATTTCTTGCTTTCTCCTTCCTCTCCCCCCATCCTACGTACAACAGAAGTAACAGTAAGGAGAATATTTAAAAAGTAAAGGGTTAGGGCCACACAATGCCAACACAAACGATAGCACCGAGTCAAGCTGCCGTTGTGGCTGCCACTGCTGCTGTCTTGGCATCTGTCGATGACAAGAGCTCCAATCTGGGAATCCCTGCTGGGGTGAGATATGGCCACAGCCCCAACAAAGGGCCACACGACACTGGCACCAAAACACTGTGACCATCTGATGCAAGTCTGTCCTAATGAAAGTCCAGCATGGGGCTAAATGAGTTTCCTCCACTGCTGGGTGAGGGGCTAATGATAAAAGCACTCCCTGGGCTCACTGCTGCTGTTGGTAGCTTTGTCAGGGCATATGGCAGTTGGCTAACTGCAGTTCTTGTGAGCTTTCCTTCACAGCTTTAGCTCTGGAATCAGTTTACAGGCGAGGTATAAAATCCTCTGCCTGCTTCCTGTGTGTGTGTGTATATGGAAGGGGGGGCGGGGGGAGAGGGATGTTCAGTGTTGTTTGTCATTTGGCCCCTATTGATTGGTTTTGTTGCTTTTTGAGCAACTCAACTAACCATATAAAATATTTACCAATTCAGGATAGGAAAAGCCTAACACTTGTTAGGTAGTGAAGCTAGCTGGCCCCCTTTGCCTTCCCTCCCCTGCAAAATAAAAAAGAATGCTCAGGCATTTGGTGTTTCTAACTGCAGCATTCATTTTCCTTATTAATATAATAAAATAATAATAATCATGATGATTATTTTTTATTTATAGGGCACCAATGGCCAAGAAGCCCCTGGGCACTTCACAAAATATTATTTGTAATTATGAGGGGGGGGAAAGCTAGATTGTATTTTTGCAGCCCCAGTCTTTGCATCTGATAATCCAGTGAGAAATGAAGTGGAGAAGCAGAGGTAGATTTTCAAGATAAACAAACACACACAGCTCATTGGTGGTGCCTAGTGAAAGAGGCTTCTCAAGGAAGAAGTGATACCTTTTCACTCTCCCCTAGGACTCTTGCTTCTTCCTCAACTTTTGTAGCTCAAATTAACGTCTGGCCCTTCGTTTTTCTTCAAACCTGGAAGCAGGCATCTTCTTGGCACCTTTATGATTTGCTTCTTGCAACAAATCCTTTGCAGTTGAGACATGATCTGATATACAGGGGCTGAATCACCTTGTTAAAAAAAAAGGAGTTGAGTTCAACGTATTTTCCAAAATAACCTCTTTTCCTGTCCATTATGCTGCTGCATCCCGCCTTTCCCCTCCTCACCTCCTACCCTTCAGTTTCCCCTTGCTGTTTACCTCATTCCCTCTCTTGCTCCCACAATTGCTTCCTCTTCTCATCTTGCTCCTTCCCTGCTTCATACCTGAGTTCCTGTCTCAATAAACCCATAGCAACAAACAAACTAAAACTGTTTCAGTAATATAAACTAAGTTTGGTTAAAACACATTGACCTTTCCTCTGAGCTGCATATGGTGTCGTTCAAGAAGGATTAATACCTTAGCTCACTTTTGCGGTTTCCCTCATTCTGGGACTCGCCTGAGATGGTTTTAGTGCCCATTATAAGTTAGACCAGCCCAAAGGCTATTTTAATTTAATTTATACCTGGCTACCCACAGCTCCCAAGGGGCTGTTCTGTGGCAGCTGGGAACAGCCAGGGCTGAGAGGTACCCTGAGCACACCCCTTATGCAGAGGCCAAAACAGGCCGGGCCATAGAGCCTCTATACTGGCACTATGTCACCTGGTAATGCCTTTTGCAAGGTGGATGCCAAGGGTCTGAGTTAACCTGGCTTTCCAGCTACTTTGCACTACTAGAGAGGCACAAAGAAGCCAGACTGGAAGCCAGAATCTAACCCACTACAAGTACAAAAAATAGACAACCCTATTTTAATAACCCTTGTCTTCCTTTCTTCTATGATTATCTTGTTATCCACTTTACTTCATAACTTTATATAAATTATAAGTTTGTCTCACCAGGGCCCCATGTTTCAAAATACAGTGTAAAGCACCTAGTGCAAATAAATGATAAAAATGGTTTACACAAATATAGTACATTCCATCCAAGAATCTCAAAGCACTTCACAACATTGATCAGTTAATTAGCCTTACTAGCACCTCTGTATGGGCAGGTTAATACTTATTCTAAAGATCAACAGACTCAAGCACTGAGACCCAGCTCCTCAAAGATATTTAGGTGCCTAACCTCCAGGGAAATCAGTGGGAGTTAGTTAGCTAAATATCTTGAAAGATCTGGGCCCAAGTAACTTGCCCAAGGTCAGACAGCAAAGTAAATGACAAAGTGAAGCACAGATGTAAGCAATCCTGATACCCAGTTAGACTTGGGATAGCATTTTCAAAAAGAATTTAAGCAATTTAGGAGATAAACTCCCATTTTCAAAAGTGATTTAGGCACTTAGGAGCCTAAGTCTTTTTTGAAAATTGGATTTATGGTCCTAAGTCATTTAGATGCTTTGGAAAACTGTATACCTTGTTTCTATATTTTTCCTTGGCTTCACTCTCATCCTGGATGTCAGCAGAAGTTTTTGATAGGACAGTATTGCATATGCCATTTCATGTAATGTTATTATCAGTACAAGGCAAAATATAGACACTATATTTTCAGCACATGGGGCAAGTTGTTCCAATTTACCTTTTTAAAATTAAACCACATTTTGGATTAAATCAACATATGCATTAGCAAGTGCTTCATGTGAGCTTCAGGTGATTCCTGTGTGTGTACACTCTGTTGGTGATATAATCTAAATGAGATTGCTTTTTAATGGAGTTTGCTATTATTCAAAATACGTTGTTGTGAATCACATGGCAGGGAAACTCCATCAAGTACAGAAAGCTTTATGCCCCATTTGAATTATTCCCATGATAAAATGTTCAAGTAATATAATTTTGAAATGAGCTGCAATTGAATGGAACCAAAGCATCTTCCCTGGTAAAGAATTTTTTCTTAATTGTTGATAGAAGATCCACATTTGTACTGTATGTATAGATGTCTTGGCCTCAGTCATAGACTTTGCCTGTTCTGCACTCAGTGCAGTTTAGGGGATGAGGAAGACGCAAAAATAAGTAAACTGAAATCCTGGTGCCAGTCAGGGATAAGGGGTAAGGGAGAGCACCCCCAAATGTTAACTGAATTTGTACTTGTCTGCCTATGGCCCCTACAGGTCATTAAAGCAGTTGGGAATTGTTGGGGTGTAGAGGCAACCTACACACTCTAGGTACACTGGCCTACACCATCCAGAGGTAACCCACAATGCTTGGAGGAATTCTACACTGGTGGCTTTATGGTTTGCTATCTGGCTGGCACTGCCAAAGTGGTGCAAAGCAACCATAGAATGAGTGGATTTGGCCCAATCTTTTTTAAAATAAGTTTCTAAACCTAAACAGACTATGACCTATTTGCAGTATTTCCCCTTCCCTGTTATATATAAGATACAGTTCTACCATCGCTCTGAACACCATGTACGTTGAACAAACATGGATAGTCCCGGTAATTTGTATATATATTGAAAACATTCCCTCCCCCTCCATGTGGGGCTCATGAAACATCACAGGGCTGTAATTTATTTGCTCACTTAGGAAAGGCTTGCATGACATGTGGCAACTGCTGAGAATCTCTGCTGAGCGTGTGGAAGGCAGGTAGACAGAGTAGAATCTATAGACCGGAGCCCCATTGTGCTAAGCAATGTACATAGATATTTTGAGCCTCTACTTAAAAAAAAAACATACAATCCAAATATCCCAGACAGAGGTTATATAGCATTTTGTGGACCTTTTCTAAATAAGTGAGATACATTCTCACCATTAACTCTATCATAATAAAGTATTTTGCCTATAAATATATATTTGTATATAAATATAAGAAGAATATTCCATTCCATCCTTTGATTTATGAGAATTCTCCATTTCTTTTCTGTCCACTACTAACACTGTGATCTCAAATGCACTCTGCTTTGAAAATCCTGCCTAGGATGCTGCCAATACCAGAAATTAGGTCACTGGTATTGTTCCTGTCTAATTTTATTTCACCTTTTCCTATTCCACCTGAAAAGGTCTTCAGATTATTCTACCATCATATTAACTACCTTCTAGAGAAAGAGTTCACCTGAAACTCTGCAGCTGTAGCTAAAACTAATGTGAACAGATGGCTGTCTTACAAAGCGTCAGTAAGTATATTCCTTTGATACAGTGTCTGTAGTTGAGTGTGATCATCATTGTGAGAATGCAGCATCTTATGCTTCCTTTCTTACATACCAAGGGGCACAATTCTGCCTCTTTTACATGGCTATTATTGTTATTGACTGCAGTGGGAATTGCACTAAGGTAACTGAGAGCAGATATCAACCACCAGAGTTTTGGAGTTAGACCAGAAACATGTGATATGGTTGTCTCAGAGAGCTGTTGTTTATATGCCTGTTTGTATTTAGGAGAATAATACCTTTCTCCAGCTTCCTGTTATAGTTTCAGAGGAGACTTCGTAGAGATAGCCTAAATGGCTAACAAAATATTATATGTAAACAAAACATATATTTTAGAGTTGCATGCAAGAGTTGAGGAAGACTTTCAAGTAAGCTTGCATCTTTAAGGAAGAATTTAGGAAAGCCCATAGATCATTGAAAAGTGGGACAAAATTACCTTCTTGACAGCTGCTTCCCCTTTCACTGCCCCAGACAAACAGGCTAGACAACTTGAATGGACAAAAATGAAAGTGATGAGAGAAAAACAAAATAGAAGGTGCATTTGATTGTGGTATGAAGTTTTTCTCCTTTACATAATCAATTTTCCACTCCAAACTTATCCAGCTGAGAAGTCCCTTAGGACTAGAATTGGTGGGGAAAAAATCTCTTTCCTCCAGCCCCCAATGTGAAATTTCAAAACAAAAATTTTAATGTTTAATTTTTTCAGGAAAATTAGAAAACAAAAGAAATTGAAATATTTGGATAATTTTGATTTGAATTGAAATTTTCATTTCAATTCTATTTTAATAAAAATTTTTGATTCAGATCAGATTTTAAAAAGCAACGAGTTTACAAAATTCTGAAATGTTCCCCTGTCGCTAATTTTTTTTTTTAAATCAACTTTTGAAATGTTATAGTGGACATGTTACTCTGTTGCATTTTTTCCTTTTGTCACTAACTTTTTCATAGCAGAAGACCATTAAAAAAGTTAGAATGGAGTACAGGAAAAAAAGAAAGGAAATAAAATTCCCACAAGTCTTGGACTCTATTTATTTTATTGTTCTCAGTGTGGGGAGGGGCAGAAGGACAAAAAAAATCTATTTTTTTAAAAATCTGGTTTTGAATTCCAAAATGAAACAAAAAATTAATTAAAAACAAAATAAATTTGATTCATTTCAAAGTTTTCCATCAAAAAATTATTTTTTTGGTCATCAGATGTTTTCCTGCAAAAATGTTTTTCTGATGAAACACCACTTTTCATAAAAAATTAAACTAGTTCTATTTATGGCCCCTTTGTGTTGCTCCAAGAGTGGAAACAGGCCCTGAAACCATCTTAACCTACTAAGCAGGAGGTCTGTAGGTTGTACGCCTGGGTAATGAAGAGCCGGCATAGAGGTGTGATTAGAGTATCTTTGTACTTTGGCTATTCCTGACAGCCAGAATGTCTCCTGAAGGCCATAGGCAACAAGGCATAAATTAGGGCACCCTGTGGGCTCTTGCACTGAGTGCAACGAGGCCAGACCCCAAAACTGGTGCCAGTGTACATAAATCAGCTAGCTTGTATACGGCTCACAGAGGGGAGGGATAGGTCAGTGGTTTGAGCATTGGCCTGTTAAACCCAGGGTTGTGAGTTCAATCCTTAAGGGGGCCACTTAGGGATCTAGGGCAAAATTGTTACTTGGTCCTGCTAGTGAAGGCAGGGGGCTGGACTTGATGACCTTTTAGGGTCCCTTCCAGTTCTATAAGATAGGTATATCTCAATATATTATTATACAACCCTAGAGTAATATATGTGTAAACAGGGGATTTGTCCCACTGTAGTAGGGGAATTTATCTATGTGCACAGTACCCCAGATGAAACAAGTGATGAAAGGATCTGAGTCCCTGCCCTGATTCATTTCATCCTGTTACCTGCCCACCTTGACTTTCCCTCCCAGCCCCATGTGAACAGGACTTGCATTACACAGGGACAGCTGAGGTCAGGGCTTCCTGGATGTTTACCTCAGTCTCTTCATGGGCAACTCTGGGCAGGGAGGAGGGTGCACCTGCTCCAGGATACTCCTAACTCACTTGTTACCCTTTTAACCAGTAATCCCTGCACTTCACTTAAAAATATAGATACAATTTAGTCACACCAAAAAAGATTTTGTTAAGGATTAAAAAGCACATCACAGCATAAGAACAGTGAGGAAATGGCTGGAGTACAGCACAGTGCAACAGTCTCTAAAGTGCAATAAACTTTACAATTACAACAAATTTACAATTCCTGGATCTGAATATGCTGCTGTGACACTGCTCATGTGGCATATCCCCAGGATCATAGGCGACAACTTTTCTTTTTCCCTGGTGGTGCTCCATCCCCTGCTGTGCCCCCAGACCCTGCCCTCACTCCAACCCTTCCCCCAAGGCCTCATCCTTGAGCTGTCTCTTCCTGCTCCCACTCTTCCCCCTCCCCAACCGCCCCTCCCACCACTTGCTGATCTCCTCCCTCCCCCAATCACTTTCCTGAGCAGCCAAATAGCTGTTTGGCAGCATCCCCCATCACCTGTTTGGCGGCCCCCACAATCAGCTGATCGTGGGCATCACCAAACAGCTGTGGCTGGTGGGTGCTGAGCACCGACTATTTTTTCCCCATGCTTCAGCTCCAGAGCACTCACGGAGTCAGTGCCTATGCCCATTGGGCTCTGTGTGATGGACCCCATTCTCCACCTTCACTGCTGGCCCTCTAGTCAGGCCACGTGCCCCTCTGGGTCTGGCACTTCAAACCCTCTCAACAGACTTTGGGAAAGGGGCCCATCTCTTCCTATCTCCCTAGACCAGAGCAGACAATGTTGCTGCAAGAGTGGGAGACTCACCCCACCACTCTTGTTCCAGTGCTTCTCTGCCTCTGGTTACTCTGACCCTGGGCTGCTGCTCAGGCTGTTGCACTCTTCCTAATTCTGCCTTACTCTGCCCTGACGGCCCCAGCTCAAACAGAGGATGGGCCCTGGGCTCTTGACTCCCTCATTGGCCTGCCTGTCATGTCAGTCTGGCTGACTTGCAATGCTGGCCTCTCCTCATTGGTCTTGTTCACCTCAGAATCCTGACTCCTTTTCTCCCCTTCCCCTTTCTCCTGGTATTGGGAAACGATCAACCAAAAACAACCCGCCTCCTTCCTTCCCCCCTCCCCCCCAAAAAACATACTAAGTTTCAGAAAGCAGCCAACAGACCCTTAGACATGGAGCTGTGTACTTTGGGGATGTATGTATCTAATGGTGTTTCATAACCATCACTAGCCAGCAATTTTGATGGCCTCCTCTGCAGTTATTAAACTGACACTTATCTGCCACTGTGAGAGGTTCAGTTCTTGATACAATCATTGCTTTCACTCTCCATCTCAGAGCCACTGAGATCCTCTAGTCTGTTAAATCCAAGAATAAGACACTGATTGTAACCTCAGTATACATACACGCATACTGCTACAAGATCTTTAGCTCTCATTAACCCTCAGCAATTCTTTCAGTTGTGAAAAAAGAGAAAGGGATAACACTAAGGACTCATGGTATATGGGATAAGATTTTATGTCTGCTCAAAATGATTTGGGGCACAGAACTATTAACTAGAGAGTTCTCGTTCCATGCCTTACACTTTTTTCTGGGGCCTTCAGCAAATCACTTAACTTCTGTTCCTCAGCTTCCTCATCCAGCAAATGGGAATTTTCTTACTGAATTGTCTGACTCACAGGGGTGCTGTGAAATCTAGCTAGTTAATAGAAGAACAGGAGTACTGTTTGTGAAGTTCTTTGACGTACTAGAGCATTGCTAAGTATTCTTTTTTGAGGGGGAATCCGACAGATTCAATATAGGAACTTTTACATTGATGAGCCAGTTCTAAAACCTGGCTCCTATGTTGAAGCATGCATGAACAAGTTAAATCTGAAATCACTGCTGGTCTGGAGTCTAAAGAACCACTGATTGAATAAATCTGCTTTGGAACACACCCTGCTAATTTAGAATTCTACCGAACACTCCTACACCTCCCCATTTTGAAACATTGGTATGTATGATGACTCCAACAGGCTGCATGTTTTTTCAATCTTATTTTAACTGTCTTTTTGAAACACAAGTTTGCTTCTGCCCAGACAAGTTGGAACATTCTCATTATGGGATATGCAATGATGAATTAAGTGTTAGGTGCTTTTTTTCCATGAGGAGCCTTGTCATCTGAATAATATCTTCTAAAGTTTCTTTCTGCATGCTGTCAACTCTACATTTATCAGGTGGCCTTTCATTTTTCTTAGAAATTATTTAATTTTCAGCAGAACTGGGTGAATATTGAACAAAAACTGACTACAAAATGTTCATTGCAATTTTTAAATGAATTCACTTGAACCGTGTTCCTATATATTTCATGTGCACTTTATCTGATCATGCTAATGAATAATTGACAGGAAGGTTCACCAAAACAACACATTTTAAGTGTACATTTCAGATAACTTTGAGAAAATGAATCCTAAATTGGTAATCATGAGTTTTCACAGTGGAAACCCAAATCAAACAGTTAGGCTTAATCCTATCCAAGCATAGAGACATGGCATGTGACCTATATGGCCAGTGAAATCAGCTCAAATTTTAATTATCAAATATTTTAGATGAACTACTCATGCACAAAATTGTTCAAATTATTTCTAATAACCAATATGGTCAAGAAAAATCACATTCTGTTTATGGACAATTCATAAAAAGGAGTTGAAATTCACAAAATAAATTATTCTTATGAACTATTTGCCCATCTGTAGCATATATAGTACATTGTAAGATTTAGACTTTGATAACACATTTTAATTACCATAGTGAAACTGCTTTGCAAACTGAAAATCCATACTGCCTATCCAGGACCTATATTAACACATCTCACACATCCCAGTAAGGTAGTATCTGTAGAAATGTGTTTGAGTTAACATGCTGGATTAAATATGGTTATGTAAGACTAGTACTGATATGACTAAACTCTTCTGATTCCAACTGGAACCACCTACATTTTTAAAATCAGGTCCAGATTGCACACTACTATCCAATTAAATCACTATTTTTGTTTTGTTGTCATTTGAGCCACTTGGAGTCCCTGGCACACGGTTGGTGTTGTACAATTCATAAATAATAATAATGACCAAAAGAACGTAAACAAAACTTAGCTTGGTCTCAACAAATGTTGTACACTTCTATGATTTTGCAGAAGAGTTTAGTTTTGAGCAAAATTAGAAGTGAGATAATCACTATCCTAGAAAATTTTATTTTGTGGATTGAAACTGTGATTTCCATCAGGTGACCTGTCCTAATGAATATCGTCAAGCTGCAACCTGAAACGTTAACAGATATCAGGAATGAGCAAAACACTGGCGTACTACTTCTAAGAAAAGTACATGCACACAAAAGAATTCAGAAGAGTCAAAACTGGTGCGGGGACAAAGACCAAACTCAATTCCTGGCTGATTTGGAGTGTTTGCAATGACTGAGTTTTATGTTTTGTTATATTACTTGTGATGTGATATGCACATTTCAGAGTAGCTGCAAACTATCCCATGTATATTTAAACCACCTTGAGAACAATTTAAAACACTGAGGCCAAATTCTTATATCAGTAAGAATGTGGAGTAATTCCAGTTAGGAATAGAATCAGATCTTAGCTGTAGACATGATATATCTTGGTTTTAGTGAGGTTTTTGACATAGTACCACATGACATTGTCATAAACAAACTAGGGAAATGTGGTTTAGATGAAATTACTATAAGGTGAGTGCAAAACTGGTTCAAAGACCAGACTTAGTAGTTATCAGTGGTTCACTATCAAATTGGAAGGACGTACCTAGTAACTCCCTGCAAGAGTCTGTCCTGGGTCTGGTACTATGCAACATTTTAATTAATGGAGTGGAGAATATGCTTATAGGATGACACCAAGCTGGGAGGTCTTGCTAGTAATTTGGAGGACAGAATCAGAATTCAAAACAACCTTGACAAAATGGAGAATTGGTCTGAAATCAACAAGATGAAATTCAGTAAAGAAAAGTGCAAAGTACTTCACTTAGGGAGGACACATCAAATACACAGCTGTCTAGGCAGTAGTACTGCTGAAAAGGATCTGGGGGTTGTGGTGGATCATAAATTGAAAATGAGTCAACAAGGAGATGTAGTTGCTAAAAAGGCTAATAATCATTTTGGGGTGTTTTAATAGGAGTATCATATGTAAGACACGGGAGGTAACTGTTCTGCTCTACTTAGTGCTGGTGATGCCTCAGATGGAGTACTGTGTCCAATTCTGGACATCAGACTTTAGGAAAGATGTGGATGAATTGGAGGGAGTTCAGCAAACAGGACACCAGCAAAAATGATACAAGGTTTAGAAAACCTGACCTATGAGGAAAGGTGAAAAAAGGGGCATGTTTAGTCTTGAGAAAAGATGACTTAGGGGTGACCTGATAATAGTCTTCAAATATGTTAAGGACTGTTATTGAGAGGGCTGTGATCAATTGTTCTCTATGTCCACTGAAGGTACAGCAAAAAGTAATGGGCTTAATCTGCAGCAAGAGAGATTTAGGTTAGATATTAGCAGGGCCGGCTCCATAATTTCTGCCGCCCCAAGCAAAAAAAAAAAAAAAGCCGCGATCGCGATCGGCAGTGGCAATTGGAAAAAAAAAAAAACAGCCGCAATTGGTGGAGGCAGTTCAGCGGCAGGTCCTTCACTCCTAAAGGGAGTGAGGGACCTGCCGCACCCGAATTGCCGCAGGTGCCACCCCTCTCCCTTGGCCGCCCCGAGCACCTGCTTGTTAAGCTGGTGCCTGGAGCCAGCCCTGGATATTAGGAAAAAGCTTTCTAAGTATAAGGGTACTTGGGCTCTGGAATAAGCTTCTAAGGGAGGTTGTGGAATCCCTGTCATTGGAGATTTTTAAGACCAGGTAGACAAACACCTGTCGGGGCGGTCTAAAAGTATAATTCGTCCTGCCTCGGTGCAGGGGCTGGACTAGATGACCTCTTGAGGCCCTGCCCAGCCCTGCATATCTATGATTCTACATTCAGAAGCCTGTGGCAAAGCCATGCAGGTTTGTCTGCTCAGCTGCAGGAGAGAGGCCCAGTGCTTCCAAGACGAGTCCAGCACATACTCACCATAAGCCCCTTCCCTAGCACAGCTGCCTGTCACGACTCTTACCATTCACCTTCCCATCCTGCCCCAGCCCATAGAGTGGTGCCATTGGTGGGGGCAGAGCGGGTGGTTCATACACAGGCCTCTGCATGTGCAGGTCGAACTCCTCCTTGCCAGCCCTCTCGGGCCCAGCTTGGCTGCTTCTGCTCTCAGCTGGGGATGAAAAGGAACAGGTACAAGCAATGAAACCCAGGCCAGGTTTATACAGCACTTGGCTGAGAGGAAATCCAAGGTGCTGGCGACTCCACATGGTCAGCTCAGACCCAGTGCCGGACAAGGTGGCTGTGTGCTGCCAGAGCCGCGTGCACCCACACTAGCTACAGCCCAGAGGTTCTGATCCCTTCTGGTCATTAACGACTCTCCATGAGCTGGGATATTAACCCCAGCGTCCTGGTCAAATTCAAACCATGGGAATTATTTTCTCCCTCCCTCAATTCCCTCTGTGGTTTTAACTTGATGCAGGATTCTCCTTCACTTCCTGTCCTACACTGCTGGGTGGTGTGGCTGTGTGCTGGTGCACCGCTCTTATGTTCCACCCCAGAGGCAGATGCAAGGATTCCCCCATGCGTCTCTGACACACAGTGTTTGCAGGGCCCTTTATGTAGCACCTTTGATCCAGAGATCCTAAACATTTGTCATCACCACCCTCCTGGTCGGGCCTCAGCCCAGGGCAGGGATAGACAGAGCACATGGTTCCGGTGAGCAATCTCCTCCTGGCCACAAACGAGCCACTTCCATCCTCGCTCACTGTGCTAGGCCTTGCCGCTGCGTTTGATGCCGCTGATCACCAGATACACCTGTCTGGCCTCCAAAAGACTGCAGGGGTGACTAGAAACCCCCCAACCTGGCTCAGGCCCCTCCTCTCCAACCAACCCCAGAGGGTCGTTATGGGTCTCCACTCCAAAGTCTTCACCCCCAGAGTCCCACAACATTCTCACCCCCATGTTATTCAGCACCTGTAGGGAGCCAGGGAAACAACCAGGGCTAAGGTTCAGCAGGACACAGATGACACCCAGCTCTGCTGACCCTGCACCCAACCAAGACTGAAGGGACTTATAGGAAGCAGGACAGAGCTTCTGAAATTTTCCTCCATGGCATCCCTCACTGTTGAGGGCATTTGTCTTCAGACTGAGTCAGCCTTGGGGTCATTTAGGTCTCCTCTATACTGTTGGATACTCAAAAATGATTAGGGGGCTGGAGCACATGACTTATGAGGAGAGGCTGAGGGAACTGGGATTGTTTAGTCTGCAGAAGAGAAGAATGAGTGGGGATTCGATAGCTGCTTTCAACTACCTGAAGGGGGGTTCCAAAGAGGATGGATCTAGACTGTTCTCAATGGTATCAGATGACAGAACAAGGAGCAATGGTCTCAAGTTGCAGTGGGGGAGGTTTAGGTTGGATATTAAGATAAACTTTTTCACTAGGAGGGTGGTGAAGCACTAGAATGGGTTACCTAGGGAGGTGGTGGAATCGCCATCCTTAGCGGTTTATAATGTCAGGCTTGACAAAGCCCTGGCTGGGATGATTTAGTTGGGGATGGATCCTGCTTTGAGCAGGGGGTTGGACTAGAGGACCTCCTGAGGTCTCTTCCAACCCTCATATTCTATGATTCTATACATGGAACAGCAAAATGTAAAACTTCCTTCACCCTACTATTTCTGTGTTCCCTCCACTTAGTCCCATGTTACCTTTTAATGCCCTCATTTTATCTAAACTTCCAGACAGAAAGTTGTGCATTGTTGTCAGTCATGGTAGTCACCATGGGTGAAATTCACCCCCTTTGGAGAGGGCCAGCACTAGGCCATTATATCATATACCCCAATCCAGCCCTTAAAATAGGTCCTACTTGGCAGTAATTTAATCTTCAATTTATTAGTAGGAGTGGGCATACAAATCAGAGAAGTGGCCTGAATTTGAGCTCATTCACAGAACCAATTTCCTGACAAGACAGAAATGTCCATGTGTCATCGCTGTATGTAATTTTGTTAATTTTATTGTGTGTTTTATAATAGTTGTACTTTAACACACACACTCAAAAATAGAATAAAACAACACAAAATAAATTAGTAATGACATTTTGCACTAAACATAACACTCTTTGGATTTCACTGTGTTTTACAGTCATTAATGAAACAACCCAACACCCCTCTGAGTTAGACAAGAATTCTCCATTTTGCTGAGAAAACTGAGAAACATACATGTTGTGGTCCTGATCCAGCAAAGCACTTAAGCACATGTGTAAAGATTACCCTATGGGTAGTAGTAATAATAATGCCTAGTTTTTATATAGACCTTTTAATCTGTAGATCTCAAAGCACTTTTAAAAGGAAATATTAACTTTATTTTACAGATGGGGAAACTGAGGCACAGAACAATACAGGGTGTTGCCAAAGGACACCCAGCACCCAGTGGCAGATCTGGGAACAGAATCCAGGTTGAGTAGTCCCATTGATGTCAATGGGCCTATTCATGCTTAAAGTCATGTAATTGGTTAAGGCCAAGCTTTTTAAAAGTGGTTAGGTATGGCTGTACTCAACATTGCAATGACTAACAGATTTAGAAGCCTACATCTCATTTTCGAAAGTGATTTAGGCATTTAAGAGCCTAAATCCTGGGATTTTGGCTCTTAAGTTCCTAAATCACTTATGGAAAGGATTGCTAGGCTCCTAAATCAGACATTGCAATACTGAGCACAACAATGCTTAAATACCTCTAAAATCTGGGCCTAAGTGATTTTCTAGATTGGGTTTTAAGTAACTTTGCTAAAGTTAAAGGGTGTTTTTTTTTTTAAATTCATGTGATGGTCATGTTTAAGCTTTGCAAATTGAATTTGGTTCCACCTAGAAAGTTCTATGGAGGTAATGTGGGTTTGCTTCTGCATCTATATTATTTTTTCATCAATTAGGTGCTCTAACAAAGATTTATATTAACAAAGTACAATAATAGCAGTCTTTATTTATTAATCTTGGCTACCTTACATTTTGGAACATTTGGTTATTTTTTTTTCTTCCAGAAAAAACAGAAGAGCATTTACTTCTCTACTAGATCATCACTGTTGATTCCACTTAGCTTATTTGTGATTAATTGCAGCTGGGGTCCATTTTTTAAAAAAAATCCACATTTTCTTATACCACATATGAGATTAGAGCAAACAAACTACTCTGACTACAATATGCTACAGCTGCATTAATTTCATCAGCTGATGTCTTTATTTCCTTCTTTTCCAATTTAGCTGTGTAATGGGAAAATTGGGCCTATTTTTGTGCCTATTGTGATGTTCTTAAGATTCTCATTCTTTTCTCATGGTGTTAGTTACCTAAGAAGCCCTTAAACAATCTGATTAAGAAAAGAAGTAGGAAAAGGAAGGCTTCTCTAATTGTTGCGGCTTCTCAACAAGAATTCCAGAGCTCTAATGTAACCTTTGCTGTTGAAAGAATACATTCTGAAGCTATTCTCAAAACATGTAGCACTCCCACTTAACACGATTAATGTCTTTTATTCTTTACTATAACCAGGACAGGAGTCCAAGCCACAAGAGCTGGGATGAGTTCAGTTTCTAATTAAATGCTTTGTGTGTGAGAAACTGGCATATGGCACAGACAGGGACAGAAAAGAATTCTGTTTGGTATTTATTTCTGAAAAAGACCCCCCCAAAAAAAAAAAAAGCAATTTGCTATTCTGTGTGTCCATACTATAGACTGGGCTACATGCCTATTTATTTATAACAAATTTTGGAGTACTGAGGACCGAGTTAAGGAGCTTGCCAGCTCTTTGTGACCACTTTAACCACAGGGATATCAGTTCGTCAAGTTTTAGGCAGCAGAACAGTGGATCTCCAATAGTATGCAAATACAATTATTTCTCCCATTCTGGTCTCTGTGTTAGTCTCCCGGGGTCACTATTATTAACAATAATAACAAACATTTATATTGTAGTAACACCCAAAGTCCCCAGGAAGGATTGGAGACTTGTGGCTTTGGACACTGTGAAAACACAGATAAAGGTCCTTGCCTCAGAAAACTTACAAAGCTCTGATCCTATGAATAGATGCACACAGGTGGACCCTTGGGCCTATGCAGAGCCCCTTAATTTCAAAGTTGCTTTTGAAAATGCAGGCCAAATGACTTGTTTACAGTCTCCCAGCGAACTAGAGGTAGAATTAGGAACAGAATCCAGTTTTCATTAATCCAAGCCCTGTGCTCTAATATCTAGATGAAAATGTTGCCTTTTTTATTGCCTGACAACTGAACTATTTGAAGAAAGCCAGTAGAGACCATAGAATCAAATGATTAGAAGCAAATAATTGATATAACTTTTAGAATAATATATGTAAATAATTCAACACTCGGGTTTCAGAGTGGTAGCCATGTTAGTCTGTATCAGCAAAAACAACAAGGTGTCCTTGTGGCACCTTAGAGACTAAACCTAAACTTTACAAAACCTAAACTTATTTTCCCCAATACTAATTTCTCCCTACTCACACCTTCTTGTCAGCTGTCTGTAATGGGCCACTCTCTTACCACTTCAAAAGTTATTTTTCCTTCCTTGGTATCCTGCTATTAATTGATTTATCTTGTTCGACTGACCTCACACTTGGTAAAGCAACCCCCATCCTTTCATGTATTGTACCTACTCCTGTATTTTTCACTCCATGCATCTGATGAAGTGGGTTCTAGCCCACGAAAGCTTATGCCCAAATAAATTTGTTAGTCTCTAAGGTGCCACAAGGACTCCTCGTTGTTTTTTTTAATTCAATACTGTGTCAAGTCTGCTGTATTCTCTTATCTTGGATATTAAATACCCTCTCTACTACTGCATATATAAGAAACTGAATGTACTGTCAACGGTGCTGTATACCTTTTAATTTTTTAAAGTAACGAATAATACTACTATATCGTGACATATACAATATGTGGAGAACTAGCAATATGGGGAATGTAAGTTGTCCTCTCCCATCAGAGTCAGTATTCTGGATATTATATTGGCAAATAATACTTATGATGAATAGCATAGCTCAATCTGCAGCTCATACATGTATATTGGAAAACTGAAGAGAATTAATGTGTGCAATTCTTTAATATTAAATTGAAAATGAGATATCTTTTTTGCCAACAGAACATTACATCAAATTGTTTTCCTTATTGCATTTTTTTCCCTGAATGTGATTACTATATCCCATTTTCTTTAAGAATGCAAGATCCTTTTGTTTCTCTATATTCACTATTTGGACTTTCCTCCAATCTATAGTAATTTAATATTACACTGAACAGAAGTCAAATTCTCTAATACTTTGTAATTTCCTTTGTGTTAGAGTCTGATCCAAAGTCCACTGACATCAACGGAAAGACTCCCTCCCTCCCATCAACATCAATGGCATGGTATCAGGACTTTAATTTGCAGGCCTTTTTGTTGTTGTTGTGCACACACACACACACACACACACACACACACACAATACTTCACAACCTGACTGTACTTATTTAGACAATACTGATGGGCCAGCAGACCTTCAGCATCTCTAAATGGGAATGCACAGAATTTGTCAGAGACAAAATCCTGGTCCCATTGTAGTCAACAGAAGTTCATTACAAATATTTCCTGCATTTCTATTTAGTATTGCGTCTGTTGCACATTTGTTCAGTTTTGCCTAACAGAAAATCTCTCAGCTTGAGATTGAGGATTGGAAGAGCAGTAATCACACATCCCATGACAACTTAAATAGCTTTGGTTCCAGTTAGATGTCTGCCTAAAATTAGAGATAGATGCCCCAGACAGAGAAGAGCCACTCATAAAGTATCTCGTATTTTGGCAATAAACAAACCCTACTTGTCCAGTGCTTCCACATCACTTTTCACCAGATTCAGTTCTGATAGTGATGCAAATATATTTTCTTGTGTTATTATGGCAATTCCCTTTCTTGTCCTGGCTGAAATGAAATGAACAGAGAAGCATGAACATGAGATATAAAATCACCAATGTTATTATAAACATCAGGGCCCTCCTTTGAATGTTGTGCACAGTTTTGGGACAGTTCTTATGTCATACAACCCAGTTTATTTGCCCCTGTTGAAAGATAGTTGTGATTCTTAAGAGCCACATAAACACATTGAGGTACACCTCTATCACGATATAATGCTGTCCTCGGGAGCCAAAAAATCTTACCGCCTTATAGGTGAAACCGTGTTATATTGAACTTGCTTTGATCTGCCGGAGTGCTCAGCCTCCTCCCCCCCACCCCCCGAGCACTGCTTTACCGTGTTATATCCGAATTCATGTTATATTGGGTCACATTATATTGGGGTAGAGGTGTAATTATTTGGTGCTGGTTAAAACTGAAACACATTGTTTGCACTAATGCCTTTTGAAAATATTGTGCACCTTGATATTGAAAATATTGTGCACCCAAATGACGTGTGAATGTTTTTAAAATTCATGCTCAAGCCAATCAGAGAGCTCTAGGATAAAACCCTGGCATCATTAAAGTCAATTGGAGTTTTGCCTTTAGCTTCAATGGGGTCAGGCTACACCCTTAATATTCTACATGTTGTTTTTTTTAAATATCTTGTTACCTTGAGTCCCTCCTTTCCTACCATTAATTTAACGTAATTCATTAATTCCTCCATACTAGGCTTACAGACTTGGAGAGCTATAATAGCTCATGTTCTAACCTGAATCCTTAAAACTATAAAAAGCAAGAAAAGGAGACAGACATTCAACCTTACTCATCATATGCAACATCTTTTGTTAGACATAAATAATAGATCTTGTCATGAAGAAGATTCCTCTCCCTTGCAATACTCCCCCACCATGGAAAACAGAAAACTGCTATTGAAATATTGCTGATACAGTACTGTTAAGAAGTGCATACAGTATGATTAGTGTAGCCTGCAAACAGACTGCAGTCACCTGCCTCTACATGCAGATAGTCATGAAGTCTATACAAAAAACACTCTCAATAAGAGAGAAAGGAAGGAAAGTGGAGTCTGAAACTGTAAGCCACAGCATGTGAATCGATATATGGAGTGCTGTTCTTGAAAACAAAATATAAAACCAATATTTTGAAAGATAGTTTGTGAGACACTCAGATACAATGGGCATAGTTGCCATATGAGTACTGTACCTAAGGCAGATAAATTGTTTTTCAAGTTGTCTAAATGAGGCTTATAAATCCAGTTTGGGGAACCTAAATAAGTGGCTTCATTTTCAAAAGTCTGAGGGGGTACCATACAGTTGGAACTGAAGTCAATGGGAAGTACTGGGTACCCAACGCAATGAAAATCAGACCACTTATCGAGGTGCAAAATTTAGGCAGCTAGTTTTAAAAAAATTTGGCCTAAGTGTGGTTAGGTTCAATTAGCTATACTTCCTCATGGTGTTGATGATGGTAGTGGTCCAAGATGTAAATAGAACTTTACGCCTGAGAATCTACTGCCTGCTGCGGAGTCACCTACTGGCATCCTTTGACTACATTCATTAGGCTAGCAAGTGGAAAAATGCCAGCAGTTTAGTGCTCAAAGGATCTTATACTGCCGTTTGATATTCTAATCCACAGAATTAATTTATAGTCAGTCTACATTTAGTTTAAACTGTTATTTGATACCTGTGCCATACTGAAATTTACAAGGGAAGAATACAGTGAATGGGCAAGGACAGCTTTAATCTCCATGTTCTGTTTGTATAGCATCCAGCTGGTTCTAATCCGTGACTGGGGCTCCTATGCACAACGATATACTCCTAAAGGAAGCTCCAGAACACAATTGCACGGCCTAAAGATACTTTGTGTAGGCAGGACTAATGCCAGCTCCTCCACCCAGCTCTACTAATAGCATCTATCTATTGCTGACCTCTGACCTTCTCTAATACAGAACCTGACAGCCATACCACATTGTGTGGTTGTCCCCAGGAGTTTGATGCAAGTCCTGAAATGGCTACGCTAGCTTGCTAAAATCATATTCATTTCACTTACCTTTCCAGAAATTAACAGTAACCAAATGCGCAAGCTTAGGCGTCAACTGAAAGTTGTGTTCTGAACGGAGGAATTTTGCAGGAAGTCAAGAAATATTCATTATTTGCTTGGGGTGTCTTACTGTACTCCTATCTGAAGAGCATTTTTAAATAGTAATTTTTTTTGGAGGTAATAAGTTAAATTGTCAATCATTTAACTCTGTGGGTAGGACATAGAAGAGGGGGCATAGGTGCTGGAACTAGGAGTGCTAGAGTGTTTCCATTATATACAGGGTTTACAGTTTGATTCAATGGCTGTTCAGCACCCCCACTACACAAATTGTTCCAGCGCCCCTGGGAGAGGGTAGTCCAGAATACTGTGGCGAGAAAAGAATGATAAACCCCTTTCCAATTAGGGGAGCTCTAGGAAAGTGCTCCGTTTCATCTGGCTTTCTAGAGTCCTAGCACACTGCAAGTTGCCAGAAATGTTTGCACTCGGCAACTTTTCCTCTTCTGAGCACTGCAGTAGATCCTGATGATAGTGGTATTTATGCATGAGCATGCACCTCACAGACTTAAAGTTAATGTTTATGAATATAGTACTATTCCTTTCAAACTTTATGGAAATTCTTATGGCACATACTTTTAAAATGATTAAATTCATTTTAAAAGCTACCACTTCTTTTAATGCATATTTTTTCTGATGGATTTACACTGGTATAGGCAGGCTTCACAAGGAATGTTATCACGTGTCAAAACCCCAAAGTCTCATGCAACTGGATATTCATCAGCAGTGACCATTACAATGAGAATCTTCCATTATTAAATAACTTTAAATCAGCCACCTTAAATTGTAAGAACCACTGAGGAGAGAAAATAAAGAGTTCCCCCAAAAAACAATCAAGCAAAAACTATGGAGAGACAGACATATCTTTGCATATTGATGAAGGGGTGCCACTGTCTAGTACATTACAGTCTGTCCGCTTACTTCAATAGACTGGTTCAGAAAGAATGCTTCGTTAAGCACCCAATGCGGCAAATACTTACACCTGGGCACATTACTTACTATTACTGCTGCTGCTTAGGATCCTCCCTGGAATATTGTCTCTATTTTTATTTATTTTTAATTGAATACACTTTGGCCAGGCTCACAGTTCCTTTCTGTTCACTATCTACAAATATTCATCAAGTCAAGTGTTTCTGGGAAAAGTATTTACACAGACTGGCTGTCAGTCATAAGAGGGAATATTCATAGAAGAAACAGAGTTTTACATTTGCAAGTGTAAGTATTAGCAAGTGGAAATATAGTCTTGTAGCTAAAGCACTAGATTGGGACTCTGGAGAGTTTAATTCCTAGCCCATAAAGTTCTTCAGTGGTCATGGCATGGAATATGAAAGAGTGTGGGGCTAGTTGGCCTATTTAGAAAAAGAGTACAGGTCTGTCGCATCTTATGCTGGGGTTACGTTCCGCAGTCAGCGTGTAAAGCGAAAATCGCGTATTGTCAAAATGACCCTTGAAAAACCCCTAAATCACTCATAAAGTACAGTTTTGTGTACACAACCCTATACAGTACTATGTATTGTATACAGCAATGTACAGTACAGTATATAATAAAGATTATATATGCAAAATATAATTTTACAGTATTTTTAATAACATAACTGAGAGACAGAAGAATGAAAGAATAAAAAATGAAAACAGTACAGTACTGTAAACCTGAACAGTCACCAGTCATCCTGGGTATTCTTGCTAATCTTGTACTGTACACACTCCAAGGATTAGTCTTCCTCTTCCCCTGACAACACTATCATTGAGTCGTCAGGGCTTGATGTCCATCCAGGAGACGATGGGCCGGGGTTGGGTGACGGAGAGCGAGTCGTAGACCAAATGGTTGGCTCTGGTTCAGCTCGAGAAGTTGATTGTGTAGGTTCTGCTGTTGCTGGTTGTTTTTCTTTAAAAATATGGTGATAGGCAACTGTCGCTGTTGTCTCTTGAACTCCTCAAACATTTCTTGGTATGGTCTCAAATCATCCGTAATACTACGTGTGGTTTTGAGGCTTTGTTCCATAGAAGGATCATATTCAGAAATTAAATCATTCAAGTGTTTCGCTGCTTGGAACACTTCAGAAAATTTATGAAGATTCCAAGTTGCTGGCTCTTCCTGTTCGTCATCATCTTCGTCTTCTGTAGACGATTTTATCAGTTCCTCTAACTCTTCGTTAGTCAATGTTTCTCTATGACCTTCAATTAATTCCTCAATTTCTTCCTTGAGGATGTCGATGAAGCCATCACCACCCACTTGCCTGGCACCTGAACAGTGAGTTTCACTTCTTTGTCAATGGTCTGGAAACCCTTAAAATCATTCACACAGTCTTCCCATAGGTTTTGCCAACATGCGTTGACTTTTTCAGGCTTGATTGCATCCATTGCCTGTTTAATATAAGTGATGCAATCAGCAATGTTGAGGACTTCCAACACTCCATTACATTAACATTGGGATCGGCATCCATAGCGGTAAGGATCCGTGAGAATGTAAGCCTCGTGTACGTGGCCTTGAAGCAGCTAATGAAACAACCAGCTCTTGGTTGAGAGGTTGGAGGATGGAGGTGGTATTGGGGGGGGAAGAAAGACGACTTCAACATCGTTATGCGCAAACTGGAGTGCTGCAGGGTGGCCAGGAGCATTGTCTACGACAGGGGTCTCAAACTCAAATGACCACGAGGGCCACATGAGGACTAATGCATTGGCCCGAGGGCCACATCACTGACACCCCACCTCGCTGCCCCCGGCCCCGCCGCCACTCCACCCCTTCCATGAGGCCCCGCCCCTGCCCCGTCTCTTCTCCACCTCCTCCCCTGAGTGCGCAGTTCCCTGCTCCTCCCCCCCGCCCCCAGAAAGTGCTAATCGCCACCAACAATAATGCACCTCACTCAAAGGACAAAACATGCACTTAGTTAGATTTACTTCTGTTAAAGCCCCCCCACTGCACTGGGCTGCACCATCACTCCACCCCTGCTCCAGCAGTGGCAGGTTTGTAGAAATTTTGGTGGTGCCCACCCCACCTACCTAAGGCTCTGGAAGGGAGTTTGGGTGGGGGAGGGGATCTGGGGTGCAGGCTCTGGGATGAAGTTTGGGTGCTGGGTACAGGCTCCGAGCTGGGGCAGGGGAGTTTGGAGATAGGAGGGGGGGTGAAGGGGTGAGAACTGTGGGGCTGGGGATGAGGGGTTTGGGGCATTGGAGAGGCTCGGGGCATTGCAAAGGCTCAGAACTAGGGCGGAAGGGAAGGGGAAGGGCAGCCTGCTTTGGCCATAGTGGAAGGAGGCACTAGGACCCTGCAGCAGCAGTTGATGCCGGAAGCCAGCAGAGCAGAGTGTAGTCAGCATGAGCTGCAGGCTCGGGGCAGTAAGTGAGCCCGGGAGACACTCGGGGGAGACATGTGGGGCTGGCAGGCAGGGCCGGGGGAGAGACTCGGCCCCAAACATTGGGGAGCAGCGCGCGGGGAGCTTAGCTGCCACATAAAATAACTCAGGGTGGGGAGTGTGGGGAGCTTGGCGGGCCGTAGGGAAGAGCTCCACGAGCCGCATGCAGCCCGTGGGCCGCATGTTTGAGACCCCTGGCCTACGACCAGCAACACTTTAAAGTCAAGTCCTTGACTGCTTGACCTCCAGAATGAAACACTTGTGGAACCAATCCAGAAATAATGCTGCCATCACCCAAGCCTTTTTATTTGATTGCCAGAACACAGGCAGGAGATTTTTGTTCTTGCCTTTTAGGGCACGGGGATTTGCAGCCCTGTAGAGCAAGCCCGGCTTTATTAAATGCCCAGACACATTGCCACAAAGCAACACAGTCACACGGTCTTTAGCTGCTTTGAAGTCAGGGGCTTGTCTTTCTGATTCCAAAATGTACGTGCGGTTGGGCATTTTTTTCCAGAAGAGCCCAGTCTCATCAGCATTAAAAACTTGTTCTGGAAGATAGCCACTTTCCTCTATGATTTTCTTTAATTGTTCGGGGTAGGCTTTTGCTTCCTCCTCATTGGCAGATGCAGCTTCACCAGTAGTCTGCACGTTTTTGAGGTTGAAGTGGTTCCTAAAACTGTTAAGCCAACCTTGGCTGGCTTTGAATTCCTTCTCATCAGAAGGCTGTTCCTCTTCGGTGGGAGGTTTGAACAGCGCATAGATGCTAAGAGCCTTTTCTCGCAACATGTTGCCATTGATAGGCACACGTTTACGATTCATGTCTTCCAGCCATAAGTTTAATGCCTTTTCAGTCTTCACTGAAGTCTTATCATGCACTTGGCTCATCACCTTAGCAGTTACTGGAGCACTTGATGCCACGGCTTGACAAATTTCTCTCTCTCGAATCTTGATGGCACGGATGCTAGATTCGTTGCGGCCATAATTACACGCCACGTTGGCGATGGACATATTGTCTCTCAATAAGTCCAACACAGCCAGTTTTTCCTCCAGCATTGGAACAGATTGCTGTTTCTTTGGTTGAGCACCAGATGAAGTAGGTGGCTTGCATTTAGGGGCCATGTTATACAAAAAATTGTATCTTTAAACAGTACAGGCACAGTAGAATCTCACTCAGTGCGGCGAAATGCACACAGTATGAGAGGCACAGGGGGACTGAGTACTGTAGTGGGAACAGCAGATTCGCTTCTCCCATCTCACACAGGGGCATACGCACTATTTAAACTGTTTTTTTTTTTTTTTTTTTGCCAACCTTCCAGGATTATTATAGGGGAGAACCTTATCACAGGCCTAAAGACATGCTGTTGCTGTCAAGTCTCCCCCAAAAATATTTTACTGGGAACAGCAGATTCGCGTCTCATGCTGGTGGAATCACCTGCACTCCTCCTGACCGCGTAAAGCTGAAATCGTGCATGTTAAATGCGCGTAAGATGCAACAGACCTGTAAACTGCAGTTGCTTGGGCCTATTCTCCATAACCTGTCCAAACTCAGTCAAAGATCTACTGTGCAGGACATCCAAATGAGGATGGAGTCAAGCCACACAATTTTGGATCTAAAATTCAGATACCTCAAAGATTGGCGGTGTTTAGCTCCCTAGATAACACCCCTTTTCTTCAAAGCACAATGGGATGATTTAGCTCATCAAAAATAAACATGAAACTTTGTCCAAATAACTACATACTAGTCTCAAATTGCAAACAAAACAAATACTGTATATATGTGTGTATGTATATGAGAGAGAGCAAAGTTATATATATATAACTAAGACTCTGGAAGTTTGGGTGGGGGGACAATATATGATTGTCTCCCTCTAAACTACCTTTCATATGTTGCTTGTTTTCTTAGTATAAGCTATTTGGGGTAGGGACCCATGTATAGCTCTTCTTGTACAACTCACAGCAAAGCAGAGCTCTGAATCTGATCAGAGCCCAAGGCACTACTGAAAGAAGAACAGGAGTACTTGTGGCACCTTAGAGACTAACAAATTTATTAGAGCATAAGCTTTCGTGGACTACAGCCCACTTCTTCGGATGCATATAGAATGGAACATATAATGAGGAGATATATATACACACATACAGAGAGCATAAACAGGTGGGAGTTGTCTTACCAACTCTGAGAGGCCAATTAATTAAGAGAAAGAAAAAAAAAAAAAAAAAAAAAAAAAAAACTTTTGAAGTGATAATCAAGCTAGCCGAGTACAGACAGTGTGATAAGAAGTGTGAGAGTACTTACAAGGGGAGATAGTCAACGTTTGTAATGGCTCAGCCATTCCCAGTCCTTATTCAAACCGGAGTTGATTGTGTCTTGTTTGCATATCAATTCTAGCTCTGTAGTCTCTCTTTGGAGTCTGTTTTTGAAGTTTTTCTGTTGTAATATAGCCACCCGCAGGTCTGTCACTGAATGACCAGACAGGTTAAAGTGTTCTCCCACTGGTTTTTGAGTATTTTGATTCCTGATGTCAGATTTGTGTCCATTAATTCTTTTGCGTAGAGACTGTCCGGTTTGGCCAATGTACATGGCAGAGGGGCATTGCTGGCACATGATGGCATAGATCACATTGGTAGATGTGCAGGTGAACGAGCCCCTGATGGTATGGCTGATGTGATTAGGTCCTATGATGATGTCACTTGAATAGATATGTGGACAGAGTTGGCATCGGGGTTTGTTACAAGGATAGGTTCCTGGGTTAGTGGTTTTGTTCAGTGATGTGTGGTTGCTGGTGAGTATTTGCTTTAGGTTGGGGGGTTGTCTGTAAGCGAGGACAGGTCTGTCTCCCAAGATCTGTGAGAGTAAAGGATCATCTTTCAGGATAGGTTGTAGATCTCTGATGATGCGCTGGAGAGGTTTTAGTTGGGGGCTGAAGGTGACAGCTAGTGGTGTTCTGTTATTTTCTTTGTTGGGCCTGTCTTGTAGGAGGTGACTTCTGGGTACTCGTCTGGCTCTGTCAATCTGTTTTTTCACTTCAGCAGGTGGGTATTGTAGTTTTAAGAATGCTTGATAGAGATCTTGTAGGTGCTTGTCTCTATCCGAGGGATTGGAGCAAATGCGGTTATATCTTAGAGCTTGGCTGTAGACAATGGATCGTGTGGTGTGTCCTGGATGGAAGCTGGAGGCATGTAGGTAAGTGTAGCGGTCAGTAGGTTTCCGGTATAGGGTGGTATTGATGTGACCATCGCTTATTAGCACAGTAGTGTCCAGGAAATGGACCGCTTGTGTGGATTGATCTAGGCTGAGGTTGATGGTGGGATGGAAATTATTGAAATCATGGTGAAATTCCTCAAGGGCTTCTTTTCCATGGGTCCAGATGATGAAGATGTCATCAATGTAGCGCAAGTAGAGTAGGGGCGTTAGGGGACGAGAGCTAAGGAAGCGTTGTTCTAAGTCAGCCATAAAAATGTTGGCATATTGTGGGGCCATGCGGGTACCCATAGCAGTGCCGCTGACTTGAAGGTATATATTGTCCCCAAATGTGAAATAGTTGTGGGTGAGGACAAAATCACAAAGTTCAGCCACCAGGTTAGCTGTGACATTATCAGGGATACTGTTCCTGATAGCTTGTAGTCCATCTTTGTGTGGAATATTGGTGTAGAGGGCTTCTACGTCCATAGTGGCCAGGATGGTGTTTTCTGGAAGATCACCGATGGATTGTAGTTTCCTCAGGAAGTCAGTGGTGTCTCGAAGATAGCTGGGAGTGCTGGTAGCGTAGGGTCTTAGGACAGAGTCTACATAACCAGACAAGCCTGATGTTAGGGTGCCAATGCCTGAGATGATGGGGCGTCCAGGATATCCAGGTTTATGGATCTTGGGTAGCAAATAGAATACCCCTGGTCGGGGTTCTAGGCATGTGTCTGTACGGATTTGTTCCTGTGCTTTGTCAGGGAGTTTTTTTAGCAGATGGTGTAGTTTCTTTAGGTAATCCTCAGTGGGATCAGAGGATAATGGCCTGTAGAATGTGGTGTTAGAGAGCTGTCTAGCAGCCTCCTGGTCATATTCCAATTTATTCATGATGACGACAGCACCTCCTTTGTCAGCCTTTTTGATTATGATGTCAGGGTTGTTTCTGAGGCTGTAGATGGCGTTGTGTTCAGCATGGCTGAGGTTATGTGGCAAGTGATGTTGCTTTTCCACAATTTCAGCCTTTGCACGTCGACGGAAGCAATCTATGTAGAAATCCAGTCTGTTGTTTCGACCGTCCGGAGGAGTCCATGCAGAATCCTTTTTTTTGTAGTGCTGGTAGGGAGGATTCTGTGGGTTAGTATGCTGTTCAGAGGTATGTTGGAAATATTCTTTGAGTCGGAGACGTCGAAAGTAGGATTCTAGGTCACCGCAGAACTGTATCATATTCATGGGTCTGGAGGGACAAAAGGAGAGGCCCCGAGATAGGACAGACTCTTCTGCTGGGCTAAGAGTATAGCTGGAAAGATTAACAATATTGCTGGGTGGGTTAAGGGAACTACTGTTGTGGCTGCTTGTGGCATGTAGCAGTTTAGATAGTTTAGTGTCCTTTTTCCTTTGTAGAGAGGCAAAGTTTGTCTTGTAAATGGCTTGTCTAGTTTTTGTAAAGTCTATCCATGAGGAAGTTTGTGTGGAAGGTTGGTTTCTTATGAGAGTATCCAGTTCTGAGAGCTCATTCTTAATCTTTCCCTGTTTGCTGTATAGGATGCTGATCAGGTGGTTTCGCAGTTTCTTTGAGAGTGTGTGACACAGTCTCTCAGCATAGTCTGTGTGATATGTAGATTGTAATGGATTTTTTACCTTTAGTCCTTTTGGTATGATGTCCATCTGCTTGCATTTGGAAAGGAAGATGATGTCTGTCTGTATCTGTACGAGTTTTTTCATGAGGTTGATGGATTTCCATTCCATACGGCTAAATGCAGTGCCTTGCATAATGACAAGTTTCAGAGTAACAGCCGTTACTCTGAAGGCACTACTGTAATACAGATAGAGAGAGAGAGAGAGAGAGAGAGAAAGGACAGTCATGTGGCTATGGCACTGGAGTGGGACTCAGGAAATGTGGGGTTAATTCTTGTGCCTCATTTACCCATCTGTAAAATGAGGATAATAATCATGGGTGGCATGTAATGGAGGCTATGGGAGGCTAAGCATCCTCAAACTTCATGCTGGGGGGAGGGGGCAGTGGTCGATTTGGGGCCAACAGAAAAATCTCCCCCGCCACAGCCCTGGGACTGGAGGAGCTCTCGCTCCGCAGGATGGCCCCAAGGCTGCAGCAGTGGCACAAAGCTTTTCCAGTCTTGGGGCTGCAGAGGGAGGGGGGGAGAAGGAGCGAGTGGGGGCGGGGCCTCAGTGGAAGAGATGGAGTGGGGTGGAACAGGGAAGCGGCCATGGGGGAACAGGTGGAACGGGGGCAGGGCAGTGGGGAAAGGGGAGCAGCCATAGGGGAAGGGGTGGGACCAGGGGCAGGGCTGCAGGCGGAAGGGTGGAATGGGGGGTAGCCTTGGTCAGAAGAGGCGGAGCATCAGCTGGAAGAGGAGGGGTGGGGGGGCTAGCCTCCCCAAGGGTAAGCTTCACCTTCCAGCCATGATAATAATCCTTTGTTTCTCCCACCTTTTGTCTGTCTTGCTTGAAAGCTCTGGGGGCATGGACTGTTTCCTATTGTATAAGTACAGCAGCTAGCAAAATGGAGCCCCTGATTATGGCTAGGACCTCTAAGAGCTACTCAGATACAAATAATTATAGTGATAAGAGTATGAAATAAACACAAAAATTAATAAAACAGTTCCCTATTTTATTGTGAAGTCCAAATCAGAAGAATGCATATGCTCTTTGATTTTCTCCCGATGGAAAAAAAACACTAACCGTTTCAGAGCAGGACAGCTGACCTTCAAAAGTAAATACGATTAAAGCCAAACAAATCAGGTAAATACAATAAAAACATGGCTTGACAAGCAGCCTCTGGACAGAATTACAGTTCTATACACAGACTACACATTCAATTAGAATGATTGGGAATGGTGAAAATGTTTCCTTTGCCTTGTTTGATATTTGCATGATATTGGCTTTATAAAGGGTACTAGTTTTTTTCAGAACATGGGAAAAAAGGGAACTCCGCTGAGATAATGAGGTCCTTGGAGTGGAAACAGTGGTGCAGCCTTTATACTTGCAATAAGTGTTGAAATGACAATATACGGTCCTGACCCTGGGATGGCTGAAGCATCTTGCAGGATCCAGCCCTATGTTCTTCCACTGTCTAGGGATAAATATATATTCTAGTTTCTAGTTTCTACAGATTCAAATGCAATATATTAGTGACATAGGGTAAAACTTTCACTAGTGATGTAGGCATTTAGGAGTCCTATTGACTTTCAAAGGGATTAAGGTTCTTAAGTGCTTGAAAGCCAAATTTTAAAGGTAATTAGGCACCTCACAATGCAAACAGCTATTGTGTGGGATTTTCAAAAGCACCTATGTGGGGTAGGTGCCTAATTCTCATTAAAATTAATGGGAGTAAGGCACCTAACTCACTTTGGCACTTTTAAAAATCCCACAAGGTGTCTATTTGAATCTTGAGGTGCCTAAATACCTTTACAAATCTGGCCCTCATGGGTCTTCAGTCTCCTCATCTGCTTGGGAAGGGAAGGAAGGGGGGCCTTTAGTTGAATATCTGGATACAAGAGTGCCCCCAAAGGCGATTGGTTCCTGGCACACAAAAGTAGTGCTTATAAGCCCTTTTCCCTGTCTGGGACACCATTCTGTACCTAGGGACAACAGCGCTCCCTCCTCTTGGGATTAGAGCAGGACCTGGGTTTCTGGGCCTTGCTCAGGGTATCATGCTAGTCACCTTTTGTGGGCTGGGAAGGAATTTTTCCCTCACTGCCAGGTTGGCCTGGGCGATGATTTCCGCCCCACCCCTTCCTCTTAGGAACCCAGGGACCCAGTGGGTACGACAGATTATAATGTTTTCATGTTGTCACAACTGTTCAGGTGTCCACTGCAGGTGCTTATTAAGTACTGGTTCCAGTGCCCTGATAAAATGGCACTGGAAGCAAGATTTCTGGGGGCAGCCCCTCAAGATGTGGGGGAACCTACACCCTCAACCCAAATAAGAGGGCAGGGCAGTGAGGTCCCAGCAGTGGTTCTGGGGCCAGGTTGAAGGTGTGGAGGGTGGTGTGGCTGAGGGCAGAGCTTCTCTAAGTGGTATGGATTACAGAAGGAAGGATGACCTGCACTGAACAAGTTATTGCCAGAAACTTTCCCAGATTTGTTAATAAGACTGTAGCCTAGTTAAACCACATTCCTGGAGTCTTTGCTTTTTTCCTGTGATGTTCAAGACAATAGGGCAACAAACTGCCTAGGTGCCTAAAGATGGTCCGTCCAAAAGAATGTTGAACAGGGTGCTACAAGTAAGGCTATGTCTACACTGCACTTTTGTCGGTAAAACTTTTGTCAGTCGGGATGTGAAAAAACAACAACACCCCGACTGACAAAAATTTTACTGACAAAAAGCACACCCTTCATTGGGGGTGGTTTTATTTTGTTGGCAGGAGATCTCTCTTCTGCTGACAAAGAGCGGCTACACTGAGTACTTCAAAGCAGCAAGGCTGTAGTGGCACAGCTGTGCCACTGTAAGGTGTGCCGTGTGGACATAGCCTAAAACAATATTGCTCTTTCTCATGCTTTGCCTACAATATTCTCTGCAGATCAGATCAGTTTGTCTGCCAGTTCTACTTCTTTCATGAACACTACATTCACTGTGAAGAAAAGACAAATGCATAGAAAAAGATTAACTTTGGGCACTGGCCATTCACTCCAAGCCTGAAATATCTTATTGCCCGCAATGCAGCAAGGCACTCAAGCACACAAGTAGTCTCACTGAAGTCAGTGGGAATATTCATGTGCTTAAAGTTAGGCATGTGCTTAAGATCCTGGCTAAACTGAGTCCACTGACTGACTGCAGACTAAGTAGACCCTAGCATTCAAATGACGGCATTGCTTTATATGTTATTGAAAGCAAATACAACCTACTCTTAGCTGGTAATATGAACATTTTATTTCGGTCTCTTAATGACTGGCTAAGGAATCCAGGCTAAAACAAGTTTGATTCTGCAAGTTTCTGAGCGCTCTGGCCTGATCCAGCAAAGCACTTAGCCCAGTGCTTAAAGTTAATCATGTAGTCCCAGTGACTTAAAGTTAAGAATGTGCCTAAGTGCATTGTGGCATTGGGCCACATTGCCCCACACTTTGCAAGATTAAATCCTATCTGAGTAGTAGCTGGGAATCAATCTGCCACAGTACATAGTAAGGGCCTGGTCCTGTAAACCCCCATGTGGGCAAAGTTACATGCACGTTTGCAGAATTGCATGCTTAAAATTGAACTAATATATATTGTACATCCCTGTGGTCCATGAAGCAGTGCATGCAACTCTTTATGCCAGCTAAGTGCCAGAAGTCAAACTATTAAATCACAGTTAACAAATGGGCCAAATTCTTAACGTTACCTATAGCTTCTGAAAAGTACAGTGTAACTATCAAAGCTTGTCATAACATACTTGACTGCATACAAATATTCATAATTATATCACACTGAGTTATGCAATATCTCCAATCTCTTTGAGTTTATCTGTATCATTAATACATACTTTACTTTCACTAAACTCAAATCTTTTGAAAGAGTGAGGATTACTTAGGATTTAATAAATGAACCTCTGCTAAGGAACTGTGTCACTTGCCTCCTCTTAAAAAAAAACACTATTTATATCAATAATCCCATTGCGTGTGTGTTACTCCAAGCTTCAGAACAGAACAGTGACAAGTTAACCAACCACTTTAGTAATAACATTTACTGCCCTTTATGAAGTTAACAAATCTATTTTTCAAATTTCAGTCATTTAAAATACAAAGGAAAAGCCATTTTTTCAGATGATAAAATGTGTCTGCTGCTGGAATCAAAGAGTCAACTACATTTTTTTTGTTAATTTGATTATTCTGAGATGATTGATAAGATTAATTAAAACTGGCTTGATTCAGATGTCTTCAGAGGACCTATGTACACAACCCTTGCAATTTCCACTTGAATTAAACTGGAATAACTTCCATAGGGAGACAGATATACCCAGCATTCCTTCTTTCCTCTTAATCTATTTGATACAGTTTATTCATAGATTTCAAGACCAGAAGGGACCACTGTGATCATCTAGTCTGACCTACTGTATAACACAAGCCATAGAACTGCCCCAAAATAATTCCTAGAGCAGGACTTTTAGAATAAACATCCAATCAATTTAAAAATTGTCAGTGATGGAGAATCCACCATGACCCTTGGTAAATTGTTCCAGCGTTTAATTACTCTCATTGTTAAAAATGTATGCCTTGTTTCCAGTCTGAAATTTTATTATCCCTATTGTTCTCTTTTTTAGTGATCCATTAAATCCAGACTATTTTGTGGGTTGGCATGGTGCAACAGGAAGAAGAAATAGTAAAAACTAAAGTAAATGCCCACCAGTTCAGCCAATTAAAAAATAAAATCAGCTGGCCTGCAAGGAACCTGCCGGGAACTGTTTATTTCTTTTCCCAATGCCAAGCTACAGAGAGCTAGAAGACTTTGTGTTCGTGAGATATCATCTGGAGGTAAGTGTACATAATGAAGCTATACTTCATTCACATGAGTAAAATGAAGCACGTGCTTAAAGCATTTGCAAGATCTATGCTTAAATCTTCAGTGTTTTTCACGCAAAACACAGTTATAAGAGGGAGCCTATTGCCTAACCCACTTTATGGGTGCATACATTCTTGGCATGCATAACAAAAAAAACAGAAGAAATCTTTTTTTTTTTAAATTGTTCTCACCATCCTCTTTCCCCCTCCCAACCCACCCCACCCCAAATTTTTGGACCTGCTCTAAAATGTAGTTTTATTAAAGAGTACCAGATTGACAGTGTCTAACCAGCAGGCTATAGAGTCACTCTCACACATTTGCTGTTTCTCTCTCTGGACCAATTAATATTAGGGCTGTCAATCGATTAAAAAAATTCATCTTGATTAATCAAGAGATTAAAAAATTAATTGTGATTAATCACAGTTTTAATCACGTTGTTAAACAATAATAGAATACCATTTATTTAAATAGTTTTGGATGTTTTCTACAGTTTCAAATATATTAATTTCAATTACAACACAGAATACAAAGTGTACAGTGCTCACTTTAAATTATATTATTTATGATTACAAATATTTACACCATAAAAAAGATAAAAAAAAGAAATAGTAATTCAAATGTAGAATTATTATTATTTTACATAACTGCACTGAAAAATTAAACAAGACTTTAGAGTCTACAAGTCCTTTAAAGCAGGAGGAGGGTCTGGGAGGACAGGGGGTGATGACTGGGAGGACGGGGGTAGGGAGTGGGGGGAGCAAGCAATGACTTGTGCAGAAGGAGCGTGAAGGGGTGTGTCTTGCTGCTGCTTCTGGAAGGGTGGTTTACTTTTTGCTATTGGGCTCATCTCCTTTTACTGAGCTAGGTAAGCTCCCTTCAGCTGAGTGAGCCCTTATTTGCAAGGGAGGGTGAAAATTACCTCAGGGACTCAGCATGTCACAGGGAAAGAGGTTGGTGCAGGGAGGTTGAACTCTCCAAGTCCCTGTTCTATATGGAGTACCACCCAGAGCGAGGGGCCAGCCAGGGAAAATGGGCCATGGAGTGGGTGGGGGGAAGGGGAGAGTTGGTCCCCAGAAAGAGGGGCCAACTGGGGGCAATGGGGCACAGCAGGGGGGGGGGGGTCAGTCCCCAGAGCAAGGGGCTGGCTGGGGCAATGTGACATGGCACAGGGAAAGTGGTGGGAGGTGTCAATCCTCAGAGTGAGGGGTCAACCAGAGGCAATGGGGCACGGTAGGGTCAGGATCCCTACCTCTCCGCTGGAGCTGAGATGGAAGCCACTCCCTCTTCTCTTCCTGCCTACCATAGGCAGATTGGGTCACTCTGCCTGACTGGACACTGTCAGGTCCCTCTGCAGCCGATGTCTTCCTCCCCCCTTAGAAGTATGCGATTAATGTCATTAAAAATATTAACATGTTAATTTTGTTTTTAGTTAATCAGAAGCATTAGCTGAATATTACGTTATTTTGTACAAAGTGAAACAGCTTCATGAGGAGAGATTGAGATGTACCCTAGAATACCTGTAGCCCAGTATTAGGGGCACTCTTCAGGGAGGTGGGAGACCCATGTTAAGAATCTGTTCCCATCAGGCAGATGGAGATTTGAACTTAGGTCTGCCATAATCTAAATGTGGGCTTGTGATATTATCGACATGAACAGTGACTGTACAGATCATTGTTGCAACCAAGGTCCTATAGTTGCGCCATATCTTGTATAAAGGAGGTCAAGTAAGGTATATATGAAATGGTTGTAATTTGCTGGTTATGATTATGTTGTCTGTATGTGTGTATCATTTTTGTATTTAAAGTTATGAATATTGGCTATGTACTTGTATCTCAATGTGTTTGATTCTAAGTAGCATCAGTGAAGCATTTGGTCAGCTTCTTGAAAAAGGACTATTCTGAGTAAATGCCCAATCAAGAAACACTTAACTGACAATGAACCTTGGGAGACTTCAATCCACATCTGAGGAGCTTTCCTGGGAACGTTCAAGGTAGCATGTGAGCAATGGCTGCAGCCTGCAAACTGAGTCATGCATGGACATGTGACTTGCCCATGTGACTCCAAACTCCATCTTGCTGCTGTGATTTTCCACAGTAAGAACAAAGGGGTCCTTCCACATGGCAGAGGATATAAAAGGCCCTTTTTGTCTTCAATCCTGCTTCTTACCTCTGGAGGAACTTTGCTACAAACTGAAGCTCTGACCAATGGACTGAATGACCGATCCAAGCTGTGGATGTACTCCAGAGACTTAACTTAAGCCAGCAGTTTATTCCATCACTGCTACAAGCCTGAAACAAGAACTTTGTCATTACTGTATGTAATTAATTCCATTTAACCAATTTTAACTCTCATCTATGTTTCTTTCTTTTTATGAATAAACTTTTAGATTTTAGATTCTGAAGGATTGGCAACAGTGTGATTTGTGGGTAAGATCTGACTTGTATATTGACCTGGGTCTGGGGCTTGGTCCTTTGGGATTGGGAGAACCTTTTTCCTTTTACTGAGGTATTGGTTTTCATAACCATTTATCCCCATAAGGAGTGGTGCTGGTGGTGATACTGGGAAACTGAAGTGTCTGAGGGAATTGCTTGTAAAATTTCTGGTTAGCCAGTGGGGTGAAACCAAAGTCCTCTTTATTTGGCTGGTTTGGTGTGCCTTAGCCTTGGGCTGTGACTGCCCTGCTCTAAGCAATCTGTCCTGAATTGATACTCTCAGTAGTGACCCGCCAAAGGACACTTTGTTACAGGGCTCTAACCACTGGGCTACGGCAGAGCAGTGTTGGTGCCACCACCTCCTCTGCCTAATTCCCTAACAGGGTTAGTGCCTAAGACCTTCCTGAGCATTTCTTACTGGCTAGCTTAGGTGACTCCTTGCGCAACTTGCTGGCTACTATAAATCCCATTCTTAGGGTTTGACTCATGCTAGTGGGACTCGTGCTAGTCAGCTAAAAATAGCTGTGTTGATGATGTGGCTTGGGGTTGGGGCTCAGGCTCTCAAGTAGCTCGCTCCCGCATTTGAGAGCCCAAGGTCCAGTCCGAGCCGCAATGTCTACACACCTATTAGTGAGCTAGGGTGACCCCACAAACACACGTGTGGACCTAGGCTGGGAGGCTGTCTCCCAGATGCAGTATGCACCTGTCCTTAAGTGCCTAAGGGCAGATCTACACTTAAAGCGCTGCATCGGTGCAGCTGCGCTGCTGTAGCGCTTAAATGAAGATGCTCTAAGATGATGGGAGAGAACTCTCCCGTAGGCGTAGTTAATCCACTTCCCTGAGAGGTGGTAGCTGTGTTGACGGGAGAAGCTCTCCCGCCGACATAGCGCTGTCTACACAGGGGGTTAGGTCAGTAAAAGTCTGTCGCTCAGGGGCCTGGTTTTTTCACACCCCTGCATGACGTAATTATACGGATATAGGTCTGTAGTGTAGATGAGACCTGACTCATGGCTGTGAATTTCTCTAGGTGACAGGGTGCCTAAAAGTTTGATGTTACCACACCTAAGTCCCTTTGTGGACCTAGTCCATTGAGATTGTGGTTTCTATAATGCATATAATTAGCAAGTGCTAAACTTTAAACATCCTTAAATCCATCCCAACAAAGGGACTTCAGTGAGATTTAAATTTAAGCACATGCTTAGTATTTTGCTGAATAGGGGTCTATGTAACTGAGGTCAGCAATTCATTTAACAGAGACCATGGGTAGAAGGGAGAGGGAGAAAAATCATATGGTTAAAAAAAAATTATTTGCTACTACTTTAGGTAGGTGAAACAGTTTGAATAAAATGAAAACTGGGCTGACCCCATAACTTATTGAATTGGTTATATGAGCTGTTAGGGGTGGGTGGGAAATCACAATGAAAACTTGATCTCCATTGAAGTCAATGTGTGGGGAGTTGCCATTGACTTCAATGGGGCCAGATTTTTACCCAGAGTTTTTACTTATAAACTCAGCACATTTAACATTAAGGATAACAATGTAATCCATTGATTACAATGCAGCTATTTGTATTCTTAAAGTTACACATATGCTTAACAGAGTAAATATTAAGAGTACAACAGCCATAGTGGTTAGGTCTACACTGCAAAAACACAAATTAGCAAAAAGAAACTAAACAAAACAAAAGAAAAATCCATATGGCAACAAGTCTCAGAGCCCAGGTCAACTTGCAGGGCTTACACTGTGGGGATAAAATAGAAATGTAGATTTTTGGGCTTGGTCTGGAGCCCATGATCCAGGAGAGGTTCTCGTTTTCAGAGCCTGAGCTCCAGCCCTAGCATGAATTGTAGCCCCAGAGTACAAGCCCTGCAAGGCCAAGTCAGTTGACCTGGGCTCTGAGACTCGCTATGTGGATGTTTTCTTTTTTGTATATCCCCATTGAGTCAGAGGTCTCACACATCTTCCTTTCACACTATTGCATAAGGATCAGGTTTTCCTGGACATTTCCTCTTTTTTTTGATCCTCCACCCTCTGTCCAGCAACTTTCGGGATTTTTGTGGCCCAGGCGTTGCAATTCAGAAAGAGCTGGCTCCACATCCCGATTGGTCCCCCTATTGTAGGTGCAGCTGCTGACTGCCAGCCACCCTGCCACCGTAACAGTGAATGACACTGCCCCCACACCTCGAGAGTGAGGCCCCAAGTACCCCCTCCCACTCCCTCCCAAGTACTCCTTCCAGTACACACACACTACTCCAGCAACCCCAAAATACCTCCTCCAACACCCTCCCAGCTGTATTGCCCCTCCTGCTCCCCCGCCTCCCAGTCGTGTTCTCTTTTTGGGAACCTGAAAGATGGTAACCCTATGTAAGATTTGTATATCTGCATAAATCTACTTTTTTGTAAGCTCATGCACAATGCAGGCCAGCATTTACATGTGAAAAGTCATCAGAAATGGGAGAGGGGAAAACTGCCTACCTCAGTCATTTTTAAATAACTCAGGCCATTAATTGACAACCTTTGTTTCCCCTACTTGCACAGCCATAAATTAGTTTTATGGATTAAGTAAATTTGAACTTTTAAAAATGATTTTATAGCTTAGAAAGCAAAACTCTGTAATTACAAGCAAACTGCTTAAAAGGGAGGGGGGAGGATTGAGAAGCTATAATTTCTTGCACCTTGGTTCCAGATTGTTACTGTACAAATTAGTCTAGTTAGTAATTGTAGCACCGGCTCAAAGGTTCACAGCACAAAAGATTAGAATGAGTAGAAACAATTGGTGTCCACAAAATAGGTACTAAACCATTTGTTCAGGAAGAAAGTGTTTTTTTTTTTAAAAACCCAAACCCAAACTCAGAGCCCTGCAGGTATATGACAACACTAACTTCCTCAAATGGTACTTGTGATCTCATTATCACATTGATATCCCTATTTATGGAGATTGTAGAAGACCCATCATGATCCTTTAAAACTTGGAATAATCATTCATTACCTTCTGTTTTCTGAGAGGTGTGATATTAATTAATTAAATGCATAACTCTTGGGATTTAGAACTGGAAAAGTTGGTCCAGGTTTAGAAAGTCAGATTCATGATGGTGCTCCAATCATGAAACCAGGAGCTGAGTGGCCGAGATTTTCAGAAGTGACTAGTGATACTATTTTTGAGAGCTCTACTTGAGACTTTTTCAGTGGGTACTCAGCACATTCTGACAATCCCTCTGTAGTATCTCAAATTGGGCACCCAAAATCAGGACTGACTTTTGAAAATCTTTGGTTTATGTAGTTACTCAGGGCTGTTCTATACTGAAAAGTTAAGTCAACCCAGCTGTATCACTCAGGGGCGTGAAACATCGAAACCCCTCAGAGACATAGCGATGCCAATCTAACCACCAGTGTAGACAGCACTAGGTTGATAGAAAAATTTCTTCATTGACTTGGGGCTTGTCTACACTACAAAATTAAGTCAACTTAAGTTGACATACAACAGTAATTAAAGCAGTGGTTCATGTCCACACTATGCGGTGATTCACATCCTCACCAGGAGCACTTCCACTGACTGAAATGGGGCATTGCTGGGGAGAAGGGTGAATGTAGCTGTTGATTGATTGATTGATTGATCTCCAGTTGAAATATTGGAGGCTATTTACAACACTTCTGGCAAATGAAATCTAACTGAGCTCAGTCTAGCAGCCTTTCATTCTTTCCCTTCTTCAAAATTGACTTAATATAAACAAATGCCAATTAATTCAGTGGCCAACTGTGGCAACCTTGCTTTGATTTCCTTGCGACAAAGTATCCCAAAGTATTTCTTGGCTTGTGTTAGTGCTTACTTGGTGGTTCAATGACAAACAAGCACATTATTGCTAATGTGTTTGCAATTCCATCCTGGCCCACAGCAAAAAAAATGTATCTCAGAAGTCTGAGTGCAGTAGCTATTAATCAGACCTAAGCTTTCCGATGTGTCCTAATTCAAAGCATTTGTTTCATAAAGTATTTTATGCATGCCGCACCAGTGTTGATCAACTTAAGTTTCAAATTCTCATCTATTTTAGTTTACAATACGTCAGTCTGGGAAGTTTGCAGGGGGGAGGGGAAGCTGTTTATTTGTCTCATGCTGGGGACTTCCAGTCTCCAGCAGGGTTCAACAGAGTGTGTGTCACCATCAGAGAACATGCTAGGGAGCCCTGCTGAGTGGGAGCTGGTGATAGGGGGAAAGAGGCAGGAAGAACTCTGCATTTGGCAGACTTGAAGAAGAAAGAAAAACAAATAATACACGTTGCAGAGCAGCATCTTTTATACAGCACAAAAGATATGGGTATGGTTATTATTGGCCTGGATTGTCCATCCTAACGCACACAGAAGGTAACCCTCTGCACACAGAACTCTCCCCTCCTACACAGAAGAGGAGGGGTCAGCTGCCTTAGCAGAACTGCTCACCCCCTCCTCCAAATCACAGTCTCCAAGCTGGGAGACTGGAAGGACTGGGGTAAGAATGGACAGACACACCTCTTTCCCATCCGGCACTCCTGAATTCCCTGGGAAAGATAATAAAACACCCCATTATGAAGACACTCAAGTCCTGAAGCCCCTGACTGTGCTTGTCACCTAAAGGCATTTTTATTGAAAGCAGGTAGCCAAAAAAAGACAAAGCTGAGGCCATGAAAATTCTACACAGACACACACGAAAATAAAATCTTCCAAATGAAGGAAGTAAAGTTCCTATAAAATAGTAATCCCAAGGGCTTTTTATTATAGAGTCACCAGTGGTAAATACATAGATTAATTAATTAATCCCACTTCATTTTAAATTTTTTAATCCCACTTCATTTTAAATTGCCAGCACTCTTATTTTCATTTAGTACCTCATTTGGTTGTTTGTCCCACATGGTACCTTTAGAAATGGTCAGACTGAGGAGTAGAACACACACAAAGAGATATTGTCACAGAGATCGTCTGTCACAGAGATATTGTCACCCAAATGCCTCAATAGCACCTCCATTCAGCACTCACCCATGTGACTCAACCAGACGTTCAAAGGGACACCCAAGGTTACACCCCTGTGGTACAGTCTCGTCAGCTTTCCTTTTAATGAGATAAGGGTTGTGCTATGCTCTGGAGTCTGATTCAAATATTCTCCTCACTATTCAGTTAATGGGATCAGAGCAGCTCCAGCTGGATTGTACGGGTTCTCTCCTGGGTAATCTGCTTCAAGGAGATGGATTGAGAAGCTTACACCTTTAAATATGATGCAGTCAAGGAGAATTATAATTATTGCATGTATTAACACTATTTACGAGACCCAAATCATACAGGAAATAGGAAATAGGAAATAAAAATGGACTCTACAGAAATCACATCAGCAGAACTCATTGATTAGGTGTTGTTCATGCTATCAGAAAGTTTTGTTACAGAGAAGAGAAACAAAGGATAAACTCCCAAAAATCTCTTCCTGGAGGTCTTCCGTTTCTATGGGCAGACTGGCATCCTCAGCCTATGTGAAAAAGATGTGAGGAACTGTATTGCCTCTTTTGTCTCAGCTTTTCTCTCTCAGGCTGAATCTCCCCTTTCGTGCTCCTGAGGTTTGTGGCAAGTGCCACCTGCACCCTTTTCCAACCAACCTGATAGGGTCATCCTTTTAGCCCTGTTTTTTTTCAAAGGGGCAGTCTTCCATTCTGTGAACATGATTTGTTGCCAGTGCAGTTTTTAGGCAGCATCAATTGTGGATACAGATGACAGAATTTAGATTTAATGTTTTCAAAGTTGCCTAGAAGATTTGCATGCCCACTGTCCATTATTACAATTAATCAGAATTGTATATCCAATTTCCTATCACCATTGAAAACCATAGCCTAAAGGCCTGATCTGTGGACACAATCAATTCTAAGTACAAATGTTAGCACTTAGCTGCCAAACTACCTGACTTGCAGGTGCAAAGAACATTCTAACGTCTGAATGCTAATATTGAGGCCTGCATGGTTTCACCAAAAATTGACTGTGACAGCAAAAATGCAGGTGCAAAATTAGGCCCTAGTTCTTGCCCATGAATTACTGAATGTAGGATTAGGGTCCTGGAGGTTGAACAGAAGCATCTTCTAAAATATGGCCCTAAATTTGACCTCACAACTGATTCTATCTGAAAAATTATATTCAATATTGAAAGTGGGCACACATAAGTATTTTCAACATTTGTTTTTTCCAGTGCCAGGATGTCCAGAGAACAGTGCTGCATCTTTGTCTATCTCAAGCCACGGAGAATGCCTAGTTGTCAAAGAAGTTTTTTCCTATTGTTTGCTGATTAAAAAAGCTCAATGCTCCCTTCCACAGTATCACACAACATCCAGTGTAGAAACTGCACTTTGCCCCAAATACAATCTTTAAATAGATAAAACAATTAAATACAAACTCTGTTCCTTCACTCCTAGACTCAAATGAATGTCAGTTTGTTTCAAAAAAAGAGGTCAGATTTTTAAAATGGCCTTCAGCCCCCAAACTGCAAGTGTAATTTTCTACTTTTAACTTTTTGGTTACCCTATTTTTCATAGATAATAACCAGGTTGCCCAACTTTCTGTATCTGCGTTTGGGATCATAAACATCATATTATACATGCAAGCCAGTTAGCTAGATGCCTACCTATAGGATTTGGGCATGCAGATGAAACCAGCACTGACTAATCATAGTTTTGGGTGCCCTAAAATGTAGATTTTGAAAATTTTACCTGCTCAGATTTGAATATTTGGTCTAGAAAGTTTTTTTTTTAATTAAACTTATCATGTATAGTTTGTATTGCAGTAGTGTGTAGGAGCCACAGTTATGACCAGGACAGCATTGCACTAGCGGCTGTACAAACACAGTCCCTGCCCCAGAGTGCTTACATGCTTGAAGATGACATCATATTATCTCACAGGTATAAGAAATAAATTTTCATTCATCGAGTTGGAATTTGTTTTCATTCTACAGCAAATAGGATATAAAATATTGCAACGTTACTTCAGACCTTTATAAAAACTATAATCCCTACATTATTATTAATGGTCCAGGCTATTACAGTTTACGGTAGAGTTTCAAATGTTTTGGCGATCACTACAGAATATTACATTATGGTCCAGAACCTGCAAAGACTTATGTTTGTATCTAACTAAGGCTATGTAACACTACAGCCTATGTCAGCATAATTTCTGTTGCTCAGGTATGTTAAAAAAAAACACCCCTGTGAGCGACATAGATGACACCGACATAAGCACTCGTGTGCACAGCACTGTGTCAGTGGGAAAGCTTCACTCGCTGTCATCACCTCTGTGGGCAGAGGTGGTTTTATTATGCTGATGGGAGAGTTCTCTCCCATTGGCAAAAGCGTCTTAACCAGACGCAGTGAAGCTGTATCAGTACAGCTGTGCTGCTGCAGCACCATATGTATAGAGTCTAGACATGGCCTTAGAGACACAAGGCGGGTGAGTTAATATCTTTTATGAGACCAACTTCTGATGGGAAGTTTCCCAGACCTGAAGAAGAGCTCTGTGTAAGATCAAAAGCTTGTCTCTCTCAGCATCAGAAGTTGGTCCCATGAAAGATATTACCTCACCCACTTTGTCTCTCTATGTCTCTCCTGGGACCAACATGGCTACAACACTCGATGTATATAATTTACATATTCTGAATAGTTTCATTGGCATCGGTGGGACTGTTCATAACGTGCAAAGTTAAGCATAAGTGAAAGTCTTTGCAGGATTGGGTCTGTTTTTGTAAGTGAAATACCGTGGAGTTGTGAGAGATAAAAGGGAACACAACTGAAGCTGCCAGACACAGACTCAAATCAGGCTTTTAAAAACCTGCAGGAGGTTGTGTGTTAGAGTTAAAGAGCTTGATATGGAAGTAATTAAGTAGCAGACAATAAGCAAGATAGAGGAAATAATGGAATAATTGCCCTTGAGAACACTAAATGACTGATAGAACTTCCCTGCCCCCCTTAAGTTTTTGCAAGCATGATGAAAGATCTACACACTTTCTTCTTCTAATGGTTTCCTCAGTAATCAAGGAGCGGAAGTTGTTAAGTGTAGTACAATCAGTTGGAAGAGATTTTCTCCAGCATTTGGTTCTCATACTAACTGGCTAACAGAAGAGCCTTCATGTTGTGGATAGGAACACTGTAGTTGGAGCAGCCATCAGCAGCTGATTGTGACTAAATAAGCATAGAGAACCACTGTCCTAGCAGGAATTTCAGCACATTTCAAATTAGTCCATAAATCAGATACCTATGGACTTCACAGTAGCTATGCCCTGTGGACCAAATCTTGCAGCTGCTAACATGACTGCACAAGGGCCAACATGGGTGTTCATTATGAGGAAGAGTGGGCAGCAGAGAGTCATTGCCATTCCCTGCATACAGTCAAACCAAGCTCCACGGGGATTCTTTACACAAGGGGTATGTCTACACTACGAAATTAGGTCGATTTAATAAAAGTCGATTTTTTAGAAATCGATTTGATACAGTCAATTGTGTGTGTCCCCACTAAGCGCATTAAGTCGGCGGTGTGCATCCACAGTACTGAGGCTAGCGTCGACTTTTGGAGAGTTGCACTGTGGTAGCTATCGCACAGTCCCCGCAGTCTCTGCCGCCCATTGGAATTCTGTGTTGAGTTCCCAATGCCTGATGGGGCAAAAACATTGTCACGGGTGGTTCTGGGTACATGTCGTCAGGCCCCCCTCCCTCCATGAAAGCAACAGCAAAAAATCGTTTCTTGCCCTTTTTCCTGGGTTACCCGTGCAGACAACATACCACGGCAAGCATGGAGCCCGCTCAGCTCACTGTCACCGTATGTCTCCTGGGTGCTGCTGGCAGACATGGTACTGCGCTGCTACACAGCACAGCAGTATCCCCTTGCTTTGCCTTGCGGACAGCAGACGGTGCAATATGACTGCTAGCCGTCGTCGTCGTCTCGTGGGTGCTCCTGGCCGGCCTCGGTGAGGTCGGTTGGGGGCGCCTGGACAAAAATGGGAATGACTCCAGGTCATTCTCTTCTTTAAATTTTGTCTAATGGAGATTCAGTCCTGCCTGGAATATCATACCAGCTGGAGGCTTCTGCCTCAGGCTGCTCTCCCAGTTGGCAGCACCGTGTGGTCGCGCCTACCCCTTGCTCCCATGGCTCACGAAGCCTGGACAGTAGCAAGGTGCAGTTCAACTAGAGGCTGAGCAAGTGCATAATGGTGGTAGAATGTGCCTTTGGATGTTTAAAAGCTCGCTGGTGCAGTTTACTGACTCGGTTAGACCTCAGCGAAACCAATATTCCCATCGTTATTACTGCTTTCTGTGTGCTCCACAATATCTGTGAGAGTAAGGGGGAGATGTTTATGGCGGGGTGGGATGTTGAGGCAAATCGCCTGGCCGCTGATTACACGTAGCCAGACACCAGGGCGGTTAGAGGAGCACAGCAGGGCACGCTGTGCATCAGAGAAGCTTTGAAAACCAGTTTCATGACTGGCCAGGCTATGGTGTGAAAGTTCTGTTTGTTTCTCCTTGATGAAAACCCGCCCCTTTGGTTCACTCTATTTCCCTGTAAGCCAACCGCCCTCCCCTCCCCCCTTTGATTTCCGCTTGCAGAGGCAATAAAGTCATTGTTGTTTCAAATTCATGCATTCTTTATTAATTCATCACACAAATGGGGGGATAACTGCCAAGGTAGCCCGTGAGGGGTGGGGGAGGAGGGAAGCACAGGGGTGGAGTAGTTGTAGGGGCACCCCCCTAGAATGGCATGCAGCTCATCATAGAAGCGGCATGTCTGGGACTCTGACCCGGAGTGACCGTTTGCCTCTCTGGTTCTTTGATAGGCTTCACGCGGCACTGCTGCGGGTCCCTGTTATAACCTCTGTCCTTCATGCCCTTGGAGATTTTTTCAAATATTCCGGCATTTCGTCTTTTGGAACGGAGTTCGGGTAGCACGGATTCGTCTCCCCATAGAGCGATCAGATGCAGTACCTCCTGTTCGGTCCATGCTGGCGCTCTTTTGCGATTCTGGGACTCCATGGTCACCTGTGCTGATGAGCTCTGCATGGTCACCTGTGCTGATCAGCTCACCACGCTGGTCAAACTGGAAATGAAATTCAAAAGTTCACGGGGCTTTTCCTGTCTACCTGGCCAGTGCATCTGAGTTGAGAGTGCTCTTCCAGAGTGGTCACAATGGAGCAGTCTGGGATAGCTCCCGGAGGCCAATACCATCAAATTGCATCCACGCTACCCCAAATTCGACCCAGCAGGGTCGATTTCAGTGATAATCCCCTCATCGGGGAGGAGTACAGAAATCGATTTTAAGAGCCCTTTAAGTCGACAAAAATGGCTTAGTCATGTGGACGGGTGCAGGGTTAAATCGATCTAATGCTGCTAAATTCGACCTAAACTCGTAGTGTAAACCAGGGCTAGGATGTGGAACAGAGGTAATACTGATGGCTCAGGAGAGTTGTGGGGAAGTGGAATAGACCCTTACACTGTCTTATTTCACCTCCCTCCAGAGGAGGGGACAAGAGAAGATGAGTAGGAGTGGATCTTTTAGTGTGGCATAATCATCAGCAATGGGAACCTGCATGGAGCGGGGCCAAACATTAAGTCCCCTCATCTTGTGGAACAGAGTAGACACACCCCGTACCTCTGGAGGTGGAAGCTGGATTTGAGCCATAGTGCCTGAAGTCTAAACTGTTAATTAAATATAATAACACCTTGTACTTTTATAGGACCTTTAATAACAACAGCAAAAGATGTAAATTGATACCATTCTCTGGGTCTCCCTTTGCATTTGTCTTATCTTTCTTTGTGTTTCATCTGGGTGTTATAGGGCTCCCATCACTACAACAGACAGCACCTCACAGGTGGTAATGAATTTATTTTCACAAAATATCTGAAAGGTCAGGAAGTTCTGTTCATTCCATTTTACAGATGGGAAATAGAGGGGAAGGGTATGTTTACATTGCAATCAAAGGTGTGATTTGCAGCTCAGGTAGACTTGCATGCGTTAGCTTTAATCTAGCTAGCATGCTAAATATAGCAGTTAAGATACAAAAACTATGGGGAGTACTTGTGGCACCTTAGAGACTAACAAATTTATTTGGGCATAAGCTTTCATGGGCTAAAGATACAGTGACACAGACTAGCAAAGCAAGTACATACCAGGGTCCCAGGGCACAGGACAAAGTGGCCCTTTGCCATCCAAGGTGGAAAGCATTTCTGGTGTCTCCCACAGTGGTTGAGCAACTAATCTACACTAAGAAAAAGCCCAAGGGCATCACTGGAAGTTGGTGCCCAGGGAGACCTCCCTGCTCGCCCACCCTCTAGAACCAGCCCTGCCTGGTAGGTTTGTACAGCCTGTGCTGTTGTTATCTTCATTGCTATTTTTAGCAAGCTAGCTAGCTTAAAGATGGTGTGGGTATATGCCTATCCAAGCCGCAATCACTCTTTCAATTGCAGTGAATAAGAAACAGCAATCATTCGGATGTACCCGTTCTAATGCAAATAGCATTTCTTTAAGCTTCCATGTAAAGATCAACTAAGCAGCTTTAAAAATGTCACTGAAACCTTCAAGCTGCACAGCACAGATGCAGAATTGACTAGAAATTGACATGCTGCACTGTGCTTACTTTCCTTGAGAAGGCAGATAAAAATAGCATGGGAAATAATGATGATGTCAATCAAAGAGAGGGTGAGTCTGAGAATTTTGCATATACTCCCACCAGGAGTGAGTCAGAGATGGAGCTGAGAGTCTGAGAAACCCATAGCAAGCAAACTCTCTTTCAAAAACTAAGTTGCACGGTTAACTCACAAAGCTTACAGAAACTGAATTAAAACCCACAGAAAAATTAGCAGGGAAGAGAAAAAGTAATAACAGAGAGCTGAATCTTGAATTTCTTATTCAGTCTGATTAGTTTGGTGGTATACACGCTAGATTTCCTCTCAAGGGACTTCATAAATAAAATACTAGCAGCAAAAACCAAGGGCCAGATCCTTAGTTGATATGAATCAACCCTAAGATGCTGTACCCCTAAGAGTCTGATCCCACTCCCAGGGCCAAATCCAGGGGGGACTTAGACTTCATATCATGACATCTAATTTTAGGCACCCTGCAACTCAGTGGAATCCACACCCCTGAGTTAGGTGTCCCAATTCACATAAGCCAGCATGCTGAGCAGAGAGCCACCCAAGCTAGCTATTAGGAAATGCCAAGAAGAGCTGTTCGGCTGTGTAAAATACTGAAATATTTATTGGAGCAGAAACTTGAATATGGATCTCCTGGGGGAGCACCCTGACTGCCTGGCTAAAGTGTTATTTTCCCTTTCTCTCTGGCCCAATGAACGTTTAAGTATTTTATACAAGGTGGAACAGTTTCAACAGGAGAGACAGAGACACCCACCCCACAACACCCTATACTGCAGTGGCTAGTGCAGTTAAACCCGCTTCATGGGTAAAGTCCTTGCTCCAAAATCACTTGGAATGGGGATTTGAACCTTGGTCTCCCACAGCCCATGTGAGTGTTCTGAGCACTGGGTCCCAGGGTATTGGGGGTGAGTTGAAGAGGTTCCTTCTCCTCCTTTGGTTGTGTTTTTGCAAGGCCTGATCCAGTGTGCATACTCTAATGTGGCCTCTGAGCGTTCTTATTGGATCAGGCCCTGCAGGCAGGACAGTTGTGGGAATGTCTAATCTGAGAAACCTGACAGGGCTTAGATACTTTGAAGCTCAGCAGCATCAGGACGGAGGTGGAAATTAGGAGCTTAGGGAATTTAGGCACCTACAGAGTTAGGCAGCAGTTGAGCAGGGGTTTTGAGAATCTACATTTTGGATTTAGGTGCCTAATGTGGCAGTTAGACATCCAAATCCCTTTGTGGATCTAATCCCCAGTGTTCTAAGAAGAGGATGCTAAGCACCTCCCCAAAGAAATTCAGTCCCTTGCAGTACCAGACCCTGGAGACAGACAGACAGACAGACACATAGTTATCACTTTACCTATCCCTGAAGTAGTCTGAGAATAAATGCAGCAGCTGTTTAATAGAGCATGGCACCATTACACAATCAGTTCAAGACAGAAAGTGAAGCAGAATTCTATAGCCAATTGAAGCTGCAGAGGGAGTTTAGGGAGAAAGAAAGTAAATAACTGATCTGGAAATTGGAAAGAAGAATGAAAATGATTGTCAGGAGTTCATCTAACTAAGTGTGTTAAACAAAACAAATGTCCTGAGGTTTAAAAAAAAGCAATATTTTTACCGGGAGCATTTTGAAGCCTGATATAAAGCCCTGTGTTATTTGTGTTAATTTTGTAGCTATAGCTATCATCAGCTGTTGTAAAGTGATGCAGCTCCACTGAAGTCAATGGTATTATGCTGATTTACATTGGGTGAAGATCTGAGCCATTGTGTATATGCTTAAGCCAGGTAAAGACGTTGGTGCTTTTAAATTTCAGGACATCATTTTTTGCCAGACTTTAAATATAGTTTCTGGCAAACATCTCAGGGTATTTTTAATCAATAGTTCATTTAGGCCCTGCCCCAGTGCCCACTGAAGTCAGTGGGAGACTTTCCATTCATTTTAATGAGCTTTGGAGCACGCTTGTTAGCATTATCAGGTTGATCAGACTTTGTCACTGTAACCTTACATTACTAAGTCAAACAGGGCAAGTGTGTGAATTAGATGTAGCCCATAGGGAGTTCCAAACAATAGCTTGTGTCATAATAACTTTTGCAGGAAGATTAAAGAGCATTTTTTTGAGAATATTCCTGTTATTTTATCAATTTCTGTCCCAAATCTGGCTTTTCCCACAGACTCTTATTTTATGTATTTCTTTTATACCATACAAAATGCATAATGCTATCAGTGATTCTGGATAAAAAAACAGAGTTCAATCTCTTTTCCTCCTCATAACAGACACTTCTTTATAACATGGTATATCACAGTAATTTTGTGCTTGAAATACTGTGATTGAAAACTTGTGTTTCAAATATTAGTTATGTTTTTCACCTTCTTTCCCAACACCAAGATTATAGGAAAGTGGTGAAATACTTCTCGGAATCATGTCACAGCTTGGCAGGTAATTGGGTATAGATCATTATTACTGATCAAACAACAGAGAATTTTATTCAACAAGTTCAGCTGTTCCAGTAACAAACCTGTACATCACTAACCAGTTTGTACTTTCTGGTTTGAAGTTTAAAAAGTTACTACGTGGATTTTTTTTCTTTTCTACTAGACTTTCCTCACCTTTCTCCTAGATTTCTTTGATGTTTCATTCTTGCACAATTATTGAGTAAGAAAGATGAAAAGCATTTTTCAAAAAAAGTTCATTGCTCTTTGCCACTCCTTTCCTGTTTTCTAACTTAAAATCCAGCTAAACCTAGGTATTATCTTTTGGATAGGAACATCTGAACTGAAAATGTCATTGTCTCCAATGGTTACTCAGAAAAACAAATATTTCAGTACACATGGACACACACCGTAATAATTAACACTTTTAATGGCTGCAAGTACTCACTTGTACTGAGGGACCTATTCTGATTCTGTTCATGTACAACAGACAATTAGACACACAAATGAAGGCCTAAGAAAAGAAAAGAAAAGAAAAGAAAAGAAAAGAAAAGAAAAGAAGTAATTTAGCTTCTGGGATCCATGTTCAACTTAATCAGCAAATTCTTCTGATGCCAAGATTTAGAATTATGGAATTATCATATTCCCAGGAATATTATATACCATAATGAAAATGTTGTTGGACCTAGGTCTAACGAACAATTTATGGTAAAAGGGTAATATGAACATTATTAACTGGTGATGCCAGAATAGCATTACTGTATTACTGAGTGCTCTACATCTCTTGTTTAATTAGAGGTATTGGTAGAGAGTGGGAATTTTGTTTTGGCTGAGAGGTGTCTTCTGAAATGTGCTGCACTCTCACAGCACAAGAAAAAAAATTCCTGTAGTGTTGTACTCAAATGTAATGCTACTGTATAGCCACTCATGGGACAACCTCAGTCCACTTAATACACCATGTTAGTGGACAGAACTTGTGTTTATTCTAATAGACTATGCAGTTCATCCTGGGGATAAAAAATACTTTTACTGATGTGAATATTAAAAATTGATCTTTATGCACTTATACTGATCTTTTAAAATATCACTGTTTCACTATTTAAATCTGGTGTGTGAATTTTTGAGCTACACTTAGCATGATGAACAGTATGAAGAGCTGACTAGAAATAAATGCAGAGATGCTTAGATGAATTCTGCAGTTACATATGTAAAATTCACTGATTTCCCTTATTGACTTGAATGGAACTATTCACGGTAGTAAACCCAGTGGTAAGTGTTTGCAGGATTGGGCTCTGAATTATAGCAAGACTATCATTTCTTCATAATCTAATATAATTTTTGTAAGCAGTTTCCACTGTTTTTTTCTCTCTTACTCTTGATTTTCTCAAACAGGCAAAATGAAGAATATTTGTAATTTATACTGTATTAAATTATCCTTTAATTATTAAATAAACATTATAATTAAAAGTTAATATGAAGGATTGTCAATATTATAATCTATCATGAATGAAAAAACTACACACAATATATGGATGAGTGCAATCCATTAATTAGTCTGTAGCTCACAAATCTCCAAAGTGTGTCATAAATCTTCTTGATTTCCCTGAAACCATCTTGCTAGATTATGTATTTTGATTTCTAATTTAGCTAAAGGATGTGTAAAAGAACATAGGTTGAATGTAATTTACATTCACTACAGTGACTCAAGATATACCTGTTTCAGATAGCTGCATGTAACTAATTTAAATCCTTTGCTAAAACCAGTCATATTTGTCCAAACCATCCCCCTACCCTTTTGAAATTTGACACCCCCAAAATTGTAGAACATACAAATCTGGCATTCTTGACATTCTGAAGGATAGCAAATTGGTAGATCAGTAAACCAGTAAATCAGAAATTAAGCTTTGATGTTACTTCTCAGTCTGTCCAATTATTAATATATACCCAGTTTCACAGATACAGAGATAATCTGTGGGAAATTTTATTCCCAAGAGCCAGATTCTCATACTCTTATCTCTTGAGCAGTACCTAATCATAGGTTCAATTCAGTCAGACTATTCCTGGGATAAGGTTGTACTCAAGGTGAATAAGGATATGAGGATCTAGCTCTTTGTTAAAATAATATATTACAGTCTTCAGGAGTCTAAAACCTGTGCAGTTTACATGAAATCTATGCAAATTAAGTAGGCTGACCTCAAATAAAAGATACTTTGAACTTCTGTTTGTTTTGGGGAGATGAAGCTGGTCTTTTCAGAAAAATGCGGCATGTCTGGGACAATCCATACTGTGGAGTAGCTCTACTGCAAATTGTGGGAGAAGCAGGGGAAAGAGACAGAAGGTGGAACCTTTAATTGTGTTCTGTGTGCGTGCTAAAAATGAATTTCTTGCTGATGTCATGGATTCCCCAAACATGGAATCACTCTGATTCCAATATTCATGGAAGAGCAAAGGTGACTCAGCAAAACTCCAGAGACTCTTGAATACCCAGACCACTGCACAGCTGCATGCAGCTGCTGCTTCAGTCTATGCTGAGGTATGTGGCCTGTAATTTTGCTGTTTGCAATGGATGAGGTGCCCATGTAAAACCCCTCCAAACTCCAATGTGGCCCTGTCATCCATTGCAAATTCACTGGCCACAAACTCAGCATAGACCAAAACAATTGCTAAAGATTAGCTGAGCTAAGGCCCTAAACTCTAAAATCAAGTTGTGCAGGGCTCTGCCTCATCCTTCTTTTATAGGTTTGCCCCGCCAAGTTCATTCATTTAGACTTTGCATGAGGCCTGAGAATTTCACCCCTCAATAAAACCTGATGAATGCACTATACAAGAACACTGTACATATATAGTTGTGATGCATCTAGAATGCAGCTCATATCTACTTGATTATCCAAGATACCTCTCTAAGAGCAAAGCTTCAATTCAGTGTAATTGACACACTTGTCTATAGAAAGATGGATATAATATGCTGTGGTGAAAAGTTCAATCATACTTTTTATTTTCATGAATTTGGTATAGCCATGCAGCTCGTCATTCATGGGGTGATTAAGAACCAGCCTTGCTCAGCAAAGTTTAGTTCCAACAGAACTAATACTCAATTTTGATCAATGTTCCTACGAGCAATGTTTTTCAGGGATGTTATTTTCTATAATGATAGAAGGTGTCCAGGGAACTCACAGGTATAGTAAGTCAGTACTTTAAAATGTAAGCACTTTGTCACAGCCCGAGCACTTTTGCACAAGGACTTTATTTGTAGAATATGCTGTGCCTATTTTAAAGCAGGACAAACTGTTACAACAGTATGTACGACATAAATACATCATAAATAATATCATTTGTATATCTGTAGTATCCCTAAAGATAGGCGAAGAGAACACTAACTAGTGAGGCACATGAGGCACACCAAATTACTGGGCAATCTAAGTAACCATGCAGATTTTAGAGAATTTAGAAGAGTTGAGCTTTAAACAGAAACGAATTCAAATCCTAACTATAGCAGGCCTGACGGTCTGCTTTAATAGCCAGGATACTTGGATGTAAAGTTTGAACTGGTCTTTCTCAAATCTCCTGAAGTTGTCTCCTGGGGTTGTTTGTCTCTGCTGCAGTCAAACTGATCTCACATGTTTTAGATGTTGATAGGAAGATTTTAGGACACATCCAACTAGTGGATGAGACAACAAACTTTCAAAATATGCAGGCCCTGAGCTTGTGAGCCACCGCAGTCGGAGCTACCAGTGCTCAAAACCTTTGGAAATTCAGGCCACTCGTTTAGGTGGCCTAAGTACAGATATGTCTATCTACAGAACGCTTTTCTATGGTACCCAACACCTGGTAAACTGATTTCAGATCCCTAAGTTTGAAATATATATAAATGGCAGTGTTGTTTTATTTGTTTTCTACTAACTGAATGCACCCATCAGACATGCACTTGGTTCTGGAGTTCTAAATTATTGGTTGTTTGGTAGGATTACCTATTTAAAAGCCAAAAGTTATTTATTACTGCTTTTAAAAATTGATATTGGTTATGCCCAAAATTTTCAAACCTGGGTGATTAAAGAAATATTCCTAAATATATTTCAAGCATTCAAATAGAAGTGGCCTGATTTTCAGCACCAGAAGTTCCCATTAACTTCAGTGGGATTTGTGATAGCTCAACAGTTCTGAAAATGAGATCACTTTTATTTAGGAACCTAATTTTAGGAGTCTAAGTATGAAAATTGTGACCTATTTTCTTTCTAAATATGATGTGCGTGGAGGGAGTTAAGGTAGGAGGAGATTAAAAAGGGAGGCTCCCTACACTTTTTGCTCTGTTTCACTCTTCTGATATTTGATGCCATTCACCAGAGGTCTCATAAGTGTAAAAAGTTTGGTCTTCTCTTGTTAAATTGCCACCTGTGCAGAGGAAAACTAATCCATTAAGGTCGAACCATTCTGAGAAGGTGCTGCAGTGCCTGGGGCAGCCTCTTGAGTTTCACTTATAGCAGCTGCACGAAGATGAAGTTGGGGATGGTCCTTGTTACAGAAATTAGACAGATCAGGAAGTAAACAGAGCTTGCCTTTCATCTGATCTGGCTTTGAGATGAGAGGGTGGAGGAAAGGGCAAATTCCTCTTCTAATTACTTTACGGGTCAGTTCTCCTAGATTTATGTCAATGTCGGACACTCAATCTTAAAAAAAAAAATAAAAAAAATAGGAAAAAGAAAGGAAAAATCAAACTGCTGAAGTTGTCAAGATTTTCAATGTTGCTAATATTCTGTTTTCAGTGTCTGTGACCTTGAGGAGAAGTCCCCCCTCCACCTCCCACCCCCCCGAACTAGCAGCAGACAGAACCGAGAAAGAAGAAAAGCAGCTTTCTTGGCGTGAACTTATTGTCTCTTTTAAGTAGTAAAGGCTTTGCCTTCTGTTTTCATTAGTTCTTTTCCTCTGAAGTGGATTTAGTGCTCATGAAAGGTGCCAGATTGACAGCACTGCATATTGAAGTCTGTTTATTCACCAAACAGGTACAGACGGGGCAGCAATACTGCTGGCTTCTTAGAGCAAGCCTGCCTATAGGCCTTGCCCTCAATACAGACCTGAAGGCCCAGTCTCCAAGGGTAAAAAGTAATGTATATGCCATGGCCTCTCTCAGCATTTAAAGTAAACAGGAGGGGAGCTCCTACTGACCAGCCAAGGAGAAGAGTAAGCAAGGGAAGTCTCACCTTGGGCTCCCTGGTGAGACTTCCAGCAAAGGTGCAAATTATTACGATGGTCTGGGGTTTAATACATAAGTAGTGATCATAAACTCATTTCACATATGAATGAATAACTGTTTAGAGGTAACTAAATTAGGCCCTGATCCTGCAACATTTAAACACATGCTTAACTTTACTCATTATTTAAATTCATAGGACTATTCACATAAGTAAAATTAAGCATGTGGGTGTTTGCAGAAATGGAACCTTCAGTTCCTATTACAGAACTCGGCAATATTCATATTGATGCTCTATATGTGCAACAATTATTTATTTCCTAGATTTATTAATTGGCGTTCCAATACTACAGTGATGGCTACCCCAGATATGCAGGTGGATTTTAATACTATTGGTGGTCTGAACTGCTTCTGTTCCTCTCACATGACTTTCAGTTAAGTGGATTTCCATGTATTCTGCCAGAATTGAACAGTATCTGTTGTAAAGTCAGCTCTGCAACAGAACTGCATTCTAGATCTGCCTTTGCTTCAACTTGTAATCTAGGGGATAATCTCAGACTATGTAGCCCCTATTTGCATACAGAAATGTAAAAATATGCAGTATATATATATATATCACTACAAATGAAATGATGTTACTTAGTACATTTATCTTTTCGATTAGGTATTCCTTTACAATCACAGGAATTCTCTGGACATCCCCTATTTTATTCTATTTTTCATGCTGCGTCTTTAAAATAAATGGTTTAAATATTGGGTGAAATAATGAAACAGCCGTTCTAGGTATTTTCCCCTCCCAGTTTAAAGATTTTACTTTTACTTGCAAAATTAAAATTTGCCAGGATATGTTTTATAAGAGTCTCTATTTTACATAAAAACTGTTGAAATCAGAGACCTACAATAAAAAAACAAAACAAGGTACATTTCTTACTCAAACGAACTGTCACGTATCATCAAATATATCTTAAATGCATGCACTGTCATGTTGCTTTGTTGAGGATCTACACTCCTTGAAAATGAACCAACCACACTGTTTACATAGTACAGCCTCAGCACCCTTCTAGAGCAGACTAACCTTCCAATGGGGGCTGACAGGAAGCATACATGTGCTCAAAAAAGCCAAGATCCCAATATAGATCTGCAAAGGAGGGAAGGCTTCTTTCACGGTCTCCCTCCCTTAACTTGGGCCAGATTGTGGCTGGCTCTGGCACATGAGAGACTGAACTATATTAGATGACTAAAAACCCTGAATGTTATAGCAGCGATAAAAATTAAAGTACAGCACCTCATTAAAAGAAAAAAAATCATATTTTTCATATATATAGGATGAGAGGAGGTTCAGAATAAATCCTTAAATGCAAAACAGCCATTGCCGATAGACAGCCGCAAATGAATAAAATAGACTTTCTTTCTCTCTGGAAGCTAGTATAGTCTTCCAGAGAGTGCTAGAAAAATGGAATTTTCAGCGTCTTGTTGCTGAACCATGTGCCATGATGATGTGGATACTAGATACAGACAACCTTATTACTTCCCTCCCTGCTTCTCACACACCCACATGAAGTCCTATTTTCACAGGGTTTTCAAGAGCAGCTTTAGAGAGCTGTGATAATCCGGGGGATTAGTGAGAGCCAGAGGGGAGCCAGACACACGATGCCCCACAACTGAAACACACAGATGCTTCACTTTGATCTGATAAGGCAATTAAAGTCTTTTAAACTGAAATAAGGGAGCACTTTATACACCACCACAGTATGCTGGCTGCATCACGGCCACTGAAGGCCACGTTGTTCTCAAGTTTGCTCAGAAGACTGCTGGTCAACTAGTCTATTCAATTAATTTTCCCCCTCTTAATTCAGCTCATCTATATTCACTGGCTCTCCCTAAATGAAGAAAAGTGGGGTAATGACTAGCCTAGTTACACATACCAAAGGCGTTCTTCTAAGAGGGATGCCAGGGTCTTCTCCTCTCTCCACCAGCCAATCATAACTAAATTTTGTGTTTAGATGGTTTAACTTTGATCCCTAAGGAACCCTTGAATTAGCTGCAGAGGAAGGAACCTCTCCTTGTACACAGCTGCAAAGGATTGCAGAGGGCGAATCTCACTCCTCCCTGAGCTCAGGGCAGATTAATTTGTTTGGAAACTACCCAAATCAGGTAGGATGCCCAGGAGAATGCCTTTTCTGCCTTTAGTTCTCAGGGTGGTGCCCCAACAATGAAATCTGTGGAGGAAGCATGTGACTATATCATAATTCATAGATACAATTGGGTGGAAATAAGGTTGCATAAGCTACCTTAATTCTGGCATTGCCTACGTTCTGGGTGCTTGACTTTATAACTTTAATGTTTTGAGCAGTGTGTTTTGTATGGAATATGTACATAAGCAACAATTTGTCCTTGTGCATGTGGAACTCTCCAAGTAGCATGAACACGTGAAAATTGATCGTGTATATTTGTGTGCACACAAATGTATATGGACAACTTATTGAAAAATCGGGGCCTTCACTTGGCAATTTCCATTCACATATGCTGTCTGCATGCAAAGTTTGGAGTTAGTTATGAAAATGTGGTCTTATGTCATTGTCATTTTTCTTCTTGGCAATGCCCCATTGTGCTAAGCATTTCACACAATATAATGAAAAATAAACCCTGCCCCAAAGAATTTACAATCAACATGTCCTAAGATACTGGAAGACAAGAAATCTATTGTCTGTTGATAATGCGATGAAAGACTGAACTAAACATTTTTAAGAGCAGATGTGCCATATTTTAGATTGTTACATATTCTTTCCTTACACAACTTTGTAAAAAGACTCCCCCCCCCCCAAAAAAAAATGTTGCACTTATTTGCCTTGTGTATTTCTTTAAGCTTTTGGATTGCCTTCTGTGATGCAGGTGTTATTGTGAAAAACCTGTTTTTAAAAAATATGATTTATTCCTATAGTTAACAGTGGAGTGCAAACATTTTTAATGACAGAATGTTCACTTAATTTTGTCATGAATTGCCCTTAAAAATACTGCCCTGGGCTCAGATCCTGAAATTGGATCCATGTGCCTGGACCTTCATCCCCATGCAGATCAACTATAGAATTGAGGTCCTGAGAGCCAACCATTAGGACCTGATCACTCTAAAAATCATGACTTTGACGTAATAAGGAGAGGAGAGTTCATCCTTTTAGAGGATACAATGTACTACTGAGTTTTGTAGAGTACACAGATTCTAAAGAGAGAAACACGTTAGAAATGCACTATCATAATTCAAGCAGCCCCAGTTTATTATTTTTTGTTGCAAATATTTTCAAGGGTTTTTTTTACTTTAAAAAGATGTACTTCATTTGTTTCTTCTATGGTAATTCTGCCCCCCTCCCCGCTCTCCACACTGGTGTAAGCTACTCTTCTTTACTCTCTATACCTTACCTCAAGGTAAAATCAAATAAAATCATGATGAATAAATAAATAAAAATCACCATATAGCATTTAAGAGCTTCATATGCAGCATGATACAAACCTCTTTGGCACACACTGGTGAGCATGACTCCTGCAAGAAGTCCCATTTGCTTGCCTGGGACTACTCATGTAACTATCTAAACATGCAAGGAAGAGGTTCATAATTTGGCCTGTTATCTTTATGTTGTAAACCTTGTATTTCCTTTCCCTACCTCTTACCTTTGTCTGTTGTTATCCTCTCCTATGCTTGCAATGTCTAATTTTAGGCTAGTCCCTGATACTTAGCATGAATATGGGTGTTACCTTACTTCACAGATGTCCCCTGTTGACTTCAGTAAGACATACTCCAATACAAGTAAGGGTATAAGAATCTGGTTCTTAGACTTTGAACTTTTTTGGGAAGGGATCAGTGTGAAATACTCACTCTGCTGAAGTCAATGGCAAAATTTCCAAGAACTTCATTGGGGCCAGGATTTCACCTCAGGTTTTTTATTTCTGTAACGCATCAGGAATTATATCACACAGACAACAAAATGAAGCAAGCAACAACCAACCAAACAATTAAACTCTATATCTGACAGAGGAAGACTTGTTTTTCAGTGGATGCCTCTACAGAGCTGGTCAAAATGTTTTTGACTAAACATTTTTTTGTCAAAAGTGAAATGTTTTGTGGAAACATATCAGTTTTGATGAAAATGTCATCATGCCCAGGATATATATAGGTAAGGAAGAGAGAGAGAGAGACCAAACCACCATAGAATTGTCGATAGCCTGGCTGTTAACCCTCACCTGGGATATGGGAACCCCAGGTTCATGGACTATATTCTGACCAAGGATTTGAAACTAGGTCTCCCCAATCCCAGAGAAGTATCTTATTGCATGTGTCCTGCTCCCATTTTGTGAAAAAAATTGAAAGGTCTTGGTATTATTCTGCATCCGCACAAAACCAAAATGTGAAACCTCAAAGTTTTTCACAAAATACAATTGTTGTTTTCTGGCCAGCCCTACTTCTCTCCACCACCTGCTTGGCACTTCATCCTCTCTTTGGGGCACAGTTGGAAGAGGTGTATTATAATTAGTAATTCTGCTGCTGGAAAATAAACACTTCATTGAAATTTTTATGTTATTCCATCAGACAAGGAAACTCTTGCTAATTGGATCCTCTCCCTCCACTGCCAGTTTCGGTTAAAAAGAAATGCAAGCAGTACTTACCTGGGGTTTTGTCATTTTGGGGATTAAACAAGGATTTTTTTTAAGTGTATACAATATCATTATCTGCACTTCCTACCTTGATGGAAACATTTGTTTTGTCTTAATTGGCCTAATCCTGCAATCCTTACTTAGTTAAAACACCAACTGAAGTTAAAAGGAGTTTGAAGTCAATGGGAGTTTTTGCTGCAAGGACTGCAGGATTTGGCCCAATCTCAATATTTTAACAGAATTACTATAAACCACAAAACAAGCCAAGACATTAATGGAATAGATGAATAATTAGAAAGAAACTAAGTGCTGCACCCTGACTTTGCTGTCCCTGACTAGATAGAAGTTCTGTAAAAATAACACTTGAAAATGGTCTCACAGCAGCAAATCTCTTCAGGACACTCTTTTTAATCTGCATGTAGTTTAGTTTCTAAATCCCAGAAGAATGAGTTATGATCGCCTTCATTTTAATATTCCAGAGATGCTACACATTCTTTCAGAAGTTCCTTAACAAAGAGAACAGAAAAATCTCTGTCCTCTCACCAAGTGGAGAGCTTTTAAAAACCTTTATTATTATTCTGAAAAATGCAAACAAAGCTCAGGAGAGGTCCCCTTTAGGAGGAAATTTGTATTTCTTGGAATCAAACTGACTATGAAGACAACTTGAGTGATTTCTAACCCTCTAGTGGATCTTGAAGGCTCTGGCAGAAAAGAAAAGTTTCAGTATTGAAAATATTTTCCCATTGAAAGTCATAGAAATTGATCTGATACTTTGACCTTCTGTCTCTGCTGCTGAGCCTTGGGCAGATTATCATCTATGACCTTGACACAAGGAACCACTAATCCTAGTCTAGCAACAGTTCATGGCTGAATGAGATTCTTAATGTGCTATTCTAAACGGCACACATTACAGAGCAAATTGTCTCCCTGTGTATTCAGAGTCATATCTGTTGAAACAATAAGATTTTTAACAGAGGCAACACAACTCTGGGAGAGTAAACCGGATTCTTTTCTGGCTTCCAGGCAATCAACTAAATTGTTAACTAAACTTTATTTCTAGGGTCATATAGAGAAACCCATTATCGTCATATTATGCCCTTGGTAACGTATCTTGCAACCTCTACGAAGGCAACAAACTTGCAAGTGTGTAACTAAGGGCATGATCTGAGGACAGTTGGGTTACACACGTGTTAGTGATGGATGCTCTTGACCAGAAGACTCTTTATTACAAGTGATGTTACATAAATCAGATAGAAGCCATCTTGACTCTCATCCTGGATTAAGTTTGCTAGGTTGGTAACTAGGAGAATGATTATTGTATTTATAAACTAAGAATATTTGTTACAGAAGTCACTGAAATACAATGAAAGTGGGAACCCCTGGATACGGCTTTACAAAGTTGCTTTTTCAGAGTACAAACACACTCTCATTATTTTGCTGGCTCATGTTATTTTAAAGAACAGCAAACACAAACATTAATTTCTGCAGTTATTCTGGAAGATCTGATTGTATAGATGGAACATATGCCAAAAAAATTACTTGATTTTTCTTACACACTGTGTAACAATCTTTGAAGACCTGTTATTCACAAACCCTTTAGCAAATCTGACATTCTGTTTATAATTGCAGTGACAGGAAATTTGAAAATTCAGGCAAAAACCAAATTGAAGAGGTCTTTTAAATAAACTTGGATATTTGTGTAAAAAACAAAAACAAAACAAAACAAAAAACCACACCCTTATTTTGGTTTGGGAAGGGAGGGGGGAGGTTGATCCTAAAGCAGGTATTTTAATTACACTAATTGTATATATACTGGAAGTCAGTGGCATTACACTAGCAATGAATATGGACCAGTGAGCCCAAACTTTCACTTCTTTAGGCCAAGATTCAGAAAGAGCAGTTAAGCATTCCTGTTCAGAAAAGCACTGAAGCGAGTAAATCCAACTGACTACAACGGGACTTAACTACTGTGATAGACCCAGACCAGTTGGGAACAGCAGAGTAGCAGAAGGGAGATATACTGGTCACTGGATAAGTAGTTTTCTGTTCCCTGAGTGACCAGAGCAGGGGCTGCTCCAGGCTAATAGACCACCTGACTCCAATTAACCTGCTAAGAGTCAGGTGAGGCAGTTAAGCACCTGACTCTAATTAAGGCCCCTCTGATGCTATAAAAGGGTTCACTCCAGTCAAGCCAGGGGGAGCCAGAGGAGAGGAAGTGAGTGTGAGGAGCTGGGAGCAAGAGGCACAAGGAGCTGAGAGTGAGAGGGTGTGCTGCTGGAGGATTGAGGAGCACAAGCGTTATCAGACATCAGGAGGAAGGTCTGGTGGTGAGGACAAAGAAGGTGTTGGGAGGAGGCCATGGGGAAGTAGCCCAGGGAGTTGTAGCTGTCATGCAGATGTTACAGGAGGCACTATAGACAGCTGCAGTCCACAGGGCCCTGGGCTGGAACCCGGAGTAGAGGGCGGGCCTGGGTTCCCCCCATACCTCCCAACTCCTGATCAAACACAGGAGGAATTGACCTGGACTATAGCTTCTACCAGAGGGGAAGGTCTCTGGACTGTTTCCTGACCCACAGGGTGGATCTGTGAAGCGAGCAAATCTGCCAATAAGCGCAGGACCCACCAAGGTAGAGGAGGAACTTTGTCACACTACATACTTAAGTACTTTCTTGAAAAAGGATGCTTTCCTGAATCCAAGCCATAATCAGTGGGAACTGTGTGCATATGAGGGCAGAAATGGACCTAGTTTTCTTTTGCTTCACAGAATACAGAAGGATCAGAATAATGAAGACATATTTCTAAACCAAATCTATTGTATGCCATTAAACTGGGATTTTGTTTTAATTGGCAGAGCACCAAAAATTCCAAATAAATGCACCTTCTAATCTAGAGGTTCTCTTAAAGCCGAGCTCATTTGATGTATTTCATCAACAGGAAGGAGATAAAAAGCAATAAAAGCGGATAACTTAGCTGAGGCGTTGTCATAGCTGAATCATTGTATAGCTATATAGCACAATCTGCCTAAGGGTGAACCACTCTCAATCCCCAATTGTTTCTCAAACCCAGATTATTTTTGACATTTCCAAATTAAGTTTCCCCTCCTCCCCCCCAATTTATGTTTGGACTTTTTGTTCCAATTTGGGACAAACAAATTTTAAGATATAAGAATTTCTTGCCGGATCGAAATTCTGATTTTCAGCTCTAGACCAAGTAATATGACAATAGGATGGCACCACATCCTTCTCTCTTTTCATCAGTAGCAATGAGTTTTAACCCTTTCTCCAGGCAAGCAAATAGAAAAAAGATCTGTCCATCTCGAGATGATGAATGTACAGCAGCAAAACATATCCTGCCACCGCTAAGCCCAAAGAGCACAAAAGCATATGGAACAGTTTTTAAAATAGAAAAAGGCCAAGGGACTAGTTTAGTTTTGCTCTTTGAAAAATTTCTGAAGCACTCAGAAGAATGAAGCACCTACCATTTGGACTTTCCACTGTTTTTGACCCCAGCACAGCAGACCATGGCTTTTAAACTTCTTATGGCCTCTTTGAAAGTGTGTAAAGCAAATTGGGATTTGGCCCACAGACAATATTAGGTTATTATATATTCAGGTGTAAGCCAGGCAACTTTACAAGAAAAAACACCACTACTATATTCAAATCTATGAGATTATTATCCCTATGTATATTAATGAGTTTTGAATGAGTGACATTTCATTAAATATTCAGCATTGCTTCAACTTTCTTCCATTTCTTTGTGCTGCAGCCTTTACATACTTGCAAATTAATTATGTACACCATAATTAACAAAGACAAAAAAATGTGACTTCTGTGGAACCTTCCCAAATATTCATTACATATTTAATTGTTAAAATAATCAAGTCATCTATCAAATGTTGCACCATCCTGTCATCCATCACCTTGGAACCATTCAGAGGAATTATAGAGAGAAAGGTCTGGAAATAATAATTTTGTGCGCCTCTAGCTGAACTTACTACTTGTGACCTGAATGTTCTGATCATTGTACAGTCACATAACATTTACAAGAACAGCAAAGGTGAGTCTCTTAGTGATAGCCTGTTCATTTGGGGCTTCATCCTGTAAGGTACTGAGCGTTCTGGTCCTGATCCAGCAAAGCACTTCAGCCATGTTCAAATTTATGCTCCTGAGTAATCCCATTGATTTGAGGGCCAAGACCAACACAGAGCATCCTATGCAGTACACAGTGTAGCTCTGATCCTGTAAACATTTAGGGCTCGTCTACACTGGCAATTAACAGCGCTGCAACTTTCTCGCTCAGAGGTGTGAAAAAATGTAGCTCTTATATAGCGCTTTTAATCAGTACCTCTTAAAGCCTTTTACAAAGGAGTTAAGAATTATTATGCTCATTTTACAGATGGTGACATTGAGGCAGAGAGAGACTTGCCCCAGGTCACCAAGCAGGCTAGTGGCATAGCTGGGTATTAGGACCCAGATCTCCCAAGTCCTACTCCAGTGCTCTGCACACAATTAACTATACTAAATTCAGTGGAAGTATTCACAAGCTTAAAGTTAAGCATGTACTTTGGTGTCTGCAGGATGGGGACATAAAATGATTATGTCACTGCAAATGATTTGGAAGACCTAGGATGTACAAAATTCAGTTATTTGACATGGATTTTGACTAGGGCATTCAAATTAACATGCATTAAGAAAGTACAGTAGTATGAGGGCTATGCAAAATTATAGTACACTTGCCATAATTTTTTGTATACATTCCTGAAATGTTTTTCCCATTATGGTGCCCTCCCCCAACTCCCTGATATTTCATATTGTTCAAAATTACACAACATTTTACATGTTTTCACGGTGGGAACAACTTTTCTCAACTATAGAGCCATTTTAGCACAAAAACATTCATGAAAATGGAACTGATTTTAAATTCACAGTGGAAAGCAAACAGGTTCAAATCCTGATTTTTTCATATTTCATACCACTATACACGGGAGTTTTAAAGACCACAAGTGATCTCATCTTTATGCCTCGTCCAAAGGTTAAGGGTCAGATTTTCAAAGGTAATTCAGTGGGAGTTGGGTGTCTTTCACTCTATATGCATCCGAAGAAGTGGGTTGTAGCCCATGAAAGCTTATGCTCTAATAAAGTTGTTAGTCTCTAAGGTGCCACAAGTACTCCTGTTCTTTTAGACGCCTTTGAAAATCCCAGTCTACATTTGTATTCCCCTAGGGACTGGAAGGAACGTGCTTACAATTGGATATCCATCTTCTTCATAATAATAATAATCTCCTAGCTTTTAGGCTATTGTTTAACACCATCACTAAAAAATGTTGCCGCTTTACATGACCAGCACCACTCTAACACTAATTGTACATTGCCTCTTGAGGTGAAAATCAAACTCGTACTTATTGTATTAAAGAGGGTGGAACATAAACAATTAAAAGCTATTTCCTAAATCAAGCTTACTGAAGAACATTATAACTAAATCTTGGTCAAATCAGCCTGCTAAGTGTGCGAAGGTCAAACCGCAAATGAACAATGAGCTACCTGCATAGCAATAATGTGCTAAATCAAAAATTGTTGCTGCCAAAAAGGGATACGAATTGAAAAAAGGAAAAAGAAGAAAGAAAAAAAAAAAAAGTCTGGAGCGCACAACAAGAGTCATGAACACCAGCCATAGCTTGAAAAGTATCAGGGACAGAACCAGTGAAGCGAATGATCTATCTTATAAATTAGACTTCAACTAGTGTAAAAGCAGCTGAAGTGAGGGGCCAATTGTTTTTGCAGCCTGTCGGAAATAATTTCAAACCTGACAGGATACCGCGGCTTGTAGTGTGAGCTCACAGATTTCAGTGGTCGTGCTGAGAGATAAGCACAGAAGCACAGTAAAAATCCTGATAGGAAAAGCACTGCTGCCAGCTCTGCCATACTAAGAAATTATCATTCACTCCAAATAGCAGATCAGCACAGCATTGATTGTTTCTCCCCCTCAACCCCTACCGCCTCACTGCCACCACACTTTCTTCCCTCCCTCCTCTCTGGGAAGATATGAAATCTTGTGTTTTATGGTATCAAAACCAGCTGATCTATCCAGTAACAACAACATCAAAAGAAATTACACCATCATCAAACCATCTTATAATATCATTAGTGACCTAAATTACAGCAAGATAATTGCCCCAGCAGACAGCAAACAACTATACAAGAATACTAATAACTCTGCAAGTATGTTCTAGCTTTCCACCAGCAGAGAAGGTGCTGTGCAATAGCTCTATAATTATGTGGAGAATCAACTGACAAAGCTGTTTCTTCAGTTAAGAAAAGCTAAAAACAAACTGATTAAATATACTGTGTGTGTTTCTCAGACAGCTGTATTTATGGCGCAGCAACTCTCCCTCCTTTCCTGCCTCTCCCCAACTCCCTGGGCCCAGAGTGCTCTGCCAGTGCTAGAAAAGGGGTGGTTGCACTGCACGGTGGAGGGGAAAGATATGAGGAGTCACTGAGGGAGTGTGCACTCTCTGTGTGCCAACATACCCTGGTGATTTAGTGGAAGAACAGGGTGAGCCAGAGAAGGGGCTCATGGATCAACCACAGCATAAATCCACCAGCCATTACCCTTGTGGAGTGTGGGGAACGTAGAAGTGGCACAGATGCTACCCAAGTCTTGAGGCTAGAGTAGAGGCCAGAAAAATAGTTCTACTGGTGTTCTGTGACAGGATTTATTTCTCCTGACTTCTGTGTATAGCTCCTTGCTTGGGCTATTATTACTATTATTACTACTAGTATTGTACTGGTGTAGTACTAAAAGATTGGGGGGGGGGACTGTTCCACATCTCTCTGGCAACCAGGGCCGGCTTTAGGCCAATTCCACCAATTGCCCCGAATCGGGCCTCATGCCTAAGAGGGCCCCATGCCCAGTGGCAGGGACGCCCAGAGTGGGGGCCAAGTGGCAGAGAATCCCTTCCCTGGCTAGAGGCGCCTTTTTAATTTTTACTCACCCGGCAGCGCTCCGGGTCTTTGGCGACACTTTGGTGGAGGGTCCTTCACTCGCTCCAGGTCTTTGGCGGCACTTTGGCGGTGGGTCCTTCAGTGCCGCCGAAGATCCGGAGCGAGTGAAGGACCCGCCGCCAAAGACTAGGAGCGCGGCCTGGTGAGTACAAGCCCCACGTGTTTTTTTAACATGTTTTTTTTTAGTCATCCCTGCCGGGGCCACGTTGAAACTGTTCGAATCGGGTCCCGCACTTCCTAAAGCCGGCCCTGCTGGCAACGATGGAATTACTTACACAGGAAAAGTAATAAAATGGAATTACTCAATGCATGCAAAGTATCTTTAAAGTGAGGAGGAGGAAGGATGGTCATGTGGTTAAGGCACTAAACCGCGACTGAGAAAAGCTGGGATCAATTCCTAGCCTTGGACAAATCACTCAGTCTGTGCTTCAGTATTTCCTTTGTCTGTTTGGACTGTAGGCATTTGGGGCAGAATCTAGCATATAATGTGAGTGTGTAGCACAATGGGAACCTGGACCCAATTGGAATTCCTAGGGGTTAGTGTAATACAGATTATAACAATACCTAGCTCTTATACAGTGCTTTCCATCAGTAGATCTCAAAATGATTTACAGAAGAGATCAGTGTCATTAACTCCATTTTACAGATGGGGAAACTGAGGCACAGAGAGGTGCAGTGATTTGCCCAAGGTCACCCAGCAGGCTAATGGCAGAGCCAGGTCTCCTGAGTACCAGTCTAGCACTGTGCTAGATGCTGTTCATATGCAAATAAGAGACAGTCCCTGCCTCTAGATAGTTAGATAAAGGAAGTGTCATTATCCCCATTTTACAGATAGGGAACGGAATCACAGAGATATTAGTTGACTTGCCCCAGGCCAATCAGGAAGTCTGTGGCAGAACCAGTAACTGAACCTAGATCTTCTGCATCTCAGTTCTTGCCTTAACCATCAAGGTCATCAATAAAATGATAAACAAATATATATATTGTGGAAGAACAAGATATTTTTACTGTGGAGCATAAAAGGAGAAATGGTAGAGATGCAGCTGTAGTTTCTGAAACTACTGTAACATTTATTCATACTCTGAGAAGTGATGGGAGTGAGGGAATGACACTGGGGGGTTCTGTGTGTATTCTCTGTTACTTTCATACGAAATTTGCTCAGTGCACCGTTCAAAAGACACTATTCAATGCTGGCACCGTGCAAAGTCAGTTTAGGACTGGAAAAATCAAGCTGCATTCTTTGCCTCATACATCAAGAGCAAGAATGAAGCATATTCTAAAACATTACGGAAATGTAAAATTCAGGCAAAAGAAATACAAAACTTGGGGTTTGTTTAGATTTCATGTGTTCACTCTGATGGCAGAACAGGGTTCAAGCCTCTAGTCCTTATTTATGCAAAACTCAACCTGAAATCAAAGGGAAATCTGTTCCCATTAAATCCAATCCATCTGATTGCCAATACAGAATTGCTCTAATATTTAAATAAATAATCATTCAAATAAAACTTAGCACTAATTTATCACTCCTCATCCATAGATCTCAAAGGTGGACAAGTATCATTCATTATCCTCACGAAGAGTTTATATGCAGTGTTGTTGTAGCCGTGATGGTCCCAGGATATTAAAAAGACAAGATCTTTTATTGGACCAACTGCTGTTGGTGAGAGAGGCAAGCTTTCAAGCTACACAGAACTCTTCTTCAGGTCTGGGAAAGGTTATTTAGTGCCTTGTCTCAGCTTTAGCATTGACTTCAGTGGGCAGAATCAAGCCTTTAAAGTCTTGTTATGTCTTGTTTTAAAAGTCTTAAAGGACAGTGCTTCCATCACTTCTCTAGGGCGATTATTCCATAATCTAATAATTTAATCGTAAAACTTCCTTTCTAAATTTAATCTTATTACTTCTCGCCATTCCCCAATACTGTCTTACCCCAGTGGTTTCTTCTATTTACCCCAGTGTGGTGTAGAGGATGTATACGCAACCTCTCAATATGGCAGGCCTTACCGTTACCCGACTAGTAACTCTCTTCTTCCATGCCCACACATCAAAACAAAGGTCTCACAGGTGTGCTGGGAAGGATGATACATGTAGGAGCCTCCCTCTATAAACAGAGTTTCAACAGCTGTCTACCTACAATTCTCAGGACCACCTCATCTTAAACACGAGTTTGAGATTCGTCTAGGACCTGTGGGAATCTCAGGCCTTGTCTACACTACGAGAGTAGTTCGATTTTACTTAAATCGAATTTTTGGAATCGATATTGCAAAGTCGAACGTGTGTGTCCACACTAAGGACAGTAATTCGACTTTGTGAGTCCACACTAACGGGGAAAGCGTCGACATTGGAAGCTGTGCACTGTGGGCAGCTATCCCACAGTTCCCGGAGTCCCCGCTGCCCATTGGAATTCTGGGTGGAGCCGCAAATGCCTTCTGGGTAAAAAAAATGTGTCCAGGGTGCTTTTGGGTAACTGTCGTCATCCGTCCATCACTCCCGCCCTCCCTCCCTGAAAGCGCCGGCGGGAAATCAGTTCGCGCACTTTTCTAGTCAGTGACAGCGCGGACGCCACAGCACTGCGAGCATGGAGCACACTGCAACCATCGCTGCAGTTGTGGCCGCTCTCAACGCCTCGCAGCTTATCATACACCTTTCCCTGAGGCAGATGCAGATAAGTCAGGCGAGGAGGCTACGTCACCGCGGTGATGGCCTGAAGTCTGAGAGTAGCACAGACCTCTCAGAAAGCAGGGGACCCAGCGCCGAGGACATCACGGTCGCAATGGGTCATGTTGATGCCGTGGAACGGCGATTCTGGGCACGGGAAACAAGCACTGAGTGGTGGGACCGCATAGTGCTGCAGGTCTGGGATGAATCCCAGTGGCTGCGAAACTTTCGCATGCGGAAGGGAACTTTCCTGGAACTTTGTGAGTTGCTGTCCCCTGCCCTGAAGCGCAATGACACCCGGATGCGAGTAGCCCTGACTGTCCAGAAGCGAGTGGCCATAGCCCTCTGGAAGCTTGCAACGCCAGACAGCTACCGGTCAGTCGCGAACCAGTTTGGGGTGGGCAAATCTACTGTGGGGGTTGTTGTGATGCAAGTAGCCAAGGCAATCGTTGATGTACTGCTGCCAAAGGTAGTGACCCTGGGAAACGTGGAGGCGATCATAGATGGCTTCGCAGCGATGGGATTCCCAAACTGCGGTGGGGCCATAGATGGAACTCACATCCCTATCCTGGCACCGGACCACCAGGCCAGCCAGTACATTAACAGAAAGGGCTACTTTTCCATGGTGCTGCAAGCACTGGTGGACCACAGGGGACGTTTTACCAACATCTACGTCGGATGGCCGGGCAAGGTTCATGACGCTCGTGTTTTCAGGAACTCTGGTCTGTTTAGACGGCTGCAGCAAGGTATTTACTTCCCGGACCACAAAATAACTGTTGGGGATGTGGAGATGCCTATAGTCATCCTCGGGGACCCAGCCTACCCGCTAATGCCCTGGCTCATGAAGCCCTATACTGGCGCCCTGGACAGTGAAAAAGAACTCTTCAACTACCGGCTGAGCAAGTGCAGAATGGTGGTGGAGTGTGCTTTTGGCCGTCTCAAGGGGAGATGGAGAAGCTTGCTGACTCGCTGTGATCTCAGCGAAACCAATATCCCCATTGTTATAGCAGCTTGCTGTGTGCTCCACAATCTCTGTGAGAGCAAGGGGGAGACCTTTATGGCGGGGTGGGAGGTTGAGGAAAATAGCCTGGCTTCTGATTACGCACAGCCAGACAGCCGGGCGATTAGAAGAGACCAGCGGGACGTGCTGTGCATCCGGGAGGCTTTGAAAGCTAGGTTCCTGAGTGAGCAGGGTAACCTGTGACTGTAAAGTTTGTGTACAGAGAAGCCGAACCTGCCCCCGTTTCTTTACCCAGTTAATGTTGACTATCCTCTCCAGTTACATACCCCCTTCTCCCCCCCTTCCAACACACGTTTCGAAATAAAATCAGTTCTACTTTGTTAATGAACACCGTTTTCTTTACTACTGTTTTCACGGGAATTTTTTAAAACTGGGACGCGGATTGTGGTGCGGAGCGGGTGTAGTGTAGTGACGCAAAGAAAGCTTCTAAACTCAAGGATTGACAGGCTCCGCTGTGGTGGGCTGGTTCTTTCAACGGAGCCTGTCACCCCTCCTGATCGGGACTGTGTGTATGGGGGGGCTATGTGACTTTGTGGCAGGGGGAGGACGGTTACAGATCTCCTGCTGTGTGGCTCTGTGATCCTGCATAAGGACCGCCGCTTAAGATCTGTAACTGCCCTCCCCCGCCACAAAGTCACAGAGCAACCCACCCCCCACTACAGAACATGAAAACCACCTCCCAGACTGACCAGGGCAACTAGTCACTGCACTGTGTATGTGCCCTGCTGCTGTACCTGCCCCCGCCTATGTACCCTGCCAAAGGTGACTGTCCTGTCCAATTACCATCCCCCTTTTCCCCCCTCCTCCAAAAGAACATGATGGAAACATTAGTTAACAGAAACATATTTTTTATTATCAAATACACATGGAACTGGGAGGTGAAACTTGGACGGGGGCTTGTGTCAGGCGGGAAGGAAAGAACTTGTCAAATTTTGGGGAATGAGAGCCTTCTGCTACTAGAGCTCTCTGCAGGGGTGGAGTGAGAGTTGGCGTGGACTCTGCCGCCTCTCCTTCTGTGCACTTTGGGTGAGGGGGGTATGGGACTTGGTGGCGGGGGAGGGCGGTTAGAGATGGACTGCAGTGGGGCTCTGTCCTCCTGCAGAACATCCACAAGGCGCCGGAGCGTGTCCGTTTGCTCCCTCAGTAGTCCAAGCCTGCTGGTCTTCCTGCCGCCACCTCTCCTCCCGATCCATGTTTGCTTGCTGCATTTGGGACAAGTTCTCCCGCCACTGGGTCTGCTGTGCTGCCTGGGCTCGGGAGCAGGCCATAAGCTCTGAGAACATGTCCTCCCGTGTCCTCTTCTTCCTATGCCTAATCCTCGCTAGCCTCTGGGAGTGTGATGCCAGGCTAGGTTGTGAGACAGTCGCAGATGGGGCTGTGGGAATGGGAAAAAGGGAGTGAATTCCTCAGAAAGATAAATGTAGTTGTGAACAAAGAACATAGTCTTTCTCTGTGAACAAGACCATGCACAGCACCTATCACATGCGCACTCAGCACAAGGTCGAATTCTCGGCCTTCGCATTCAGTGCCTGGGGTCTTGCACAGCACATTTGAGAACCGTGTCAGGACAACGGAATTTCTGTTGCAGGCAGACATGGTAAGCCGTAGACTCGTGGCAGCTTAAAACTTTAATATTAGCAATGGCCTCATTTCACATTGAAATCAATGTCGGTCCCTGCTGCCAGCAATCCGGCAAGCAGGAACTCTGCTCCTGTCCCACACCCTCGCGGCTGTCCACGGGAACGATCCCTTTCGGCTGCCCCTCTCCCGCCTCCACCGCGTGGCTGCAAACCAGCGGTTACAGTTCTGTAAAGGAACGGTAAAGCAGTCCCAACACTAACATTCCCCTACCTCATTCAAAGCAGGTCACCATGAGCGACATCACCCTCATGAGGATCTCTGACAGCGAGAAAGAGAGAATGCTCCGGGAAAGCCTCCAAAGACCAGGGCCGTATGCCGCCCTGCTGTGCAGAGCAATGATTCCCGAGTACTTGCTTGTCTCGTGGCGCGGCAACGTGTCGTACTACGGAGGACCCAATAAGGCCGCTCTCCCCAGGAACCTAATGCAACGGATTTCCAATTACCTCCAGGAGAGCTTCCTCGAGATGTCACAGGAGGATTTCTGCTCCATCCCCGGACATATAGACCGCATTTTACTCTAGCTGCTGTAGCAGTGACTAAACAGTAGAGCGGCTTGGGCAGGACAATCATGCAAAACTGGACATTGCTAGATTTTTTTTTCAATAGTTGCACTGCCCATGACTGAACCGTTAAGCGCCTAGGGCAAACTAATCATGAGAAACCCATTTTTTTAATTGTTAATATTCCTGTTCTGTTAAAAATAAATGTTTAGATGTTTACAACACTTACTGGCTGATCCTTCCCCAGATTCTGTGTCCGGGGTAACGGCTGGGGACGGTTGGTAGGGGATCTCTGTAAGGGTGATGAAGAGATCCTGGCTGTCGGGGAAATCAGCGTTGTGAGTGCTGTCGACTGCCTCATCCACCTCTTCTCCTTCCTCATCTTCCCCGTCCGCTAACATGTCCGAGGATCCGGCCGTGGACAATATCCCATCCTCAGAGTCCACGGTCACTGGTGGGGTAGTGGTGGCGGCCGCACCTAGGATGGAATGCAGTGCCTCGTAGAAACGGGATGTCTGGGGATGGGATCCGGAGCGTCCGTTTGCCTCTTTGGTCTTCTGGTAGCCTTGTCTCAGCTCCTTGATTTTCACGCGGCACTGCGTTGCATCCCGGCTGTATCCTCTCTCTGACATGTCTTTAGAGATCTTCTCGTAGATCTTTGCATTCCGTTTCTTGGAGTGCAGCTCGGAAAGCACGGACTCATCGCCCCACACAGCGATGAGATCCAAGACTTCCCGATCAGTCCATGCTGGGGCCCTCTTTCTATTCTGAGATTGCACGGCCATCACTGCTGGAGAGCTCTGCATCATTGCCAGTGCTGCTGAGCTCGCCACAATGTCCAGACAGGAAATGAGATTCAAACTGGCCAGACAGGAAAAGGAATTCAAATTCAAATTTTCCCGGGGCTTTTCCTGTGTGGCTGTTCAGAGCATCCGAGCTCGTACTGCTGTCCAGAGTGTCAACAGAGTGGTGCACTGTGGGATAGCTCCCGGAGCTATTAGCGTCGATTTCCATCCACACCTAGCCTAATTCGACATGGCCATGTCGAATTTAGCGCTACTCCCCTCGTCGGGGAGGAGTACAGAAGTCGAATTAAAGAGACCTCTATATCGAACTAAATACCTTCGCGGTGTGGACGGGTGCAGGGTTAATTCGATGTAACGGCGCTAACTTCGACATAAACGCCTAGTGTAGACCAGGCCTCAGGCTCCTTTCCCTAACTGAGGTACGGAAAAGAGGCACAATGTTGCAGTGAACGGGGTTCCTGCCACTGATTATTAAATCAAACACAAATTTAGCAGACAAAAAACAGACAGGAATCCAACCCATCACCAAAGGAGAAAGATATTTAGGGTGAAATCATGTCCCCATTAAATTTAATAGAAGTATTGCCATTGACATCAGCGGGGCCAGTATTTCACCCCCAGATTTGAGCCATATAAATTGCAGTCTTTTGGCAGAGACCTAAAAGAGAAGAGATTTTTCTAATGCTTCTGAGTAGCAGCCGTGTTAGTCTGTATCCGCAAAAAGAACAGGAGTACTTGTGGCACCTTAGAGACTAACAAATTTGTGCCACAAGTACTCCTGTTCTTTCTAATGCTTCTCTCTCTCTCCTCCTTACAGAACAAATGACTGTAGATCTCAAGATATTGACTGGGAATGACAATGGCTTGTGTTCTTTATGCATCAGATACCACAACTACTGTTAAAGACCAACTGCACTACCAGCATAATTTATTACCAAGAATTAGGTGATATGTTAGTCTACGAAACAATTCACAATAAAAAAAAAGTGTTTGCATGGTCAACCTGCATAACACAACAAGTTCTTTCTTTTGTCTGGGAGCTATGCACTACTTATGTCTGTACCAGGCTGAATTTTACCCCAGGGAGTATTTTTTCTTTAATAATATTGCCTCCTTGTTGCTATATGCCTCTTTATGTTTTGAAAGAGCTGTTGATCTGCTTGTGCAAAACAAAATACTAAGAAGGCATAATAAAGAGAAGATAGAGGACAGAAAGATAAGATAAAATAAAAACAGCACTCTGTACTTATGTAGTGCCTTTCAACCAAGGATCTCAAAAACAAGCATTAATTAAACTTAATCAGCCCCTATGAAGCAGGCAAGTATTATTATACCTAGCTTAAAGTTGAGTAAACAGATCGTTTGGCTTGTTAAATGATTTGCCCAAGGTCACACAACAAGACAGTAGAAGAACAAGGATCAGAAATCTGTAATGGTTATAAACATTTATATTATGCTAGCATAGAAAAACTCTCACGTCTTACCAAATGAATACATTTTCCATTGCTTTAGGAAGTTTGTGTCTTAGCCAACATATAGTGTAAGGGAATGTCCATCAGCATTCTGTACAAAGACCAGCCTAACCAATAGCATCCAGGGATCAACTTAAATAGAGTGAAGTCACTCTAAGAAGTGGACAAAGAAGTGAAGGTTTTAACTTGACTTGTCCCACACAAGGGGACTAAAAAAAATAGGCATTACATAGTTTTTCTTATTGTGAGCTAGCTAGTGTTAGATTGTGCTGTCACAAACACCCATTTCCCACACTGAGAAGAAAGTGTGTCACCTGCTTCACCTTGTCTTTACAGATACCAATTTCATGATTCAAATGTAAGTCAGATCTTGGGCTCCTTACTCAGGCCAACACCCATCGACTTCCATAGGCTGATAGCATAAAACCTGGGCTAGGCGTCAATGGGTTCTGAGTTCTAAGTCTAGTCATGCCACTTATTCATTGAACACACTTGGGTAAGTCACTCCACCTTTGTGCCGCAGAGTCTCCAACCATAAAATGCAGATGATGCTACTTACAATGGGATTAAATAGTTAATATCTTTACTCTTCTTTCAACATGTAACGTTCTACAAAATATAAATACCAGTATTATAACTAAAGAATCTTTGCCTTAGTCTGTAGTGAATACAAACTGATTAAAGATTTGGCTCTGTGTTATTTTAAAACATCCTTTTGCTCTATTTTCATCTCCCATATGGTGATGGCATCACCCTTCTGATTTTTTAGTTCGGTATTCATTATAGAGTCCAGACCTACTCCCAGTTCTATTCCAAAGCATAATAAAATGGACAGTTAACATTTTGAAAGTGGACTTTTCTCCAAAAGCTCTATCAACTTCTGTCTCATGATTTTAATTAGTCAATTTACAAACCCTACTAATTTTTTTTAAATCAGATATAAAATACCCTCTAGATTCAATACAAGAGGAAGACAGGGAAAAGTGCAAAGAAAATTGCAAACACTACCAGCTTATGTTCTACTGATGATTGTTGTATGTGCCAGTAAATGCTTATGCCATGAGGAGTCAGGAAAAGCATGATTTTTTTTCTTACACTTCCCATTCCTAAACCTGTTATAAGAGATTCAATGAAAACAGATTCAATTTTTAGGCTACTTCGAGGGTTATAAGTTAGAAGAAAACCATCCATGTAGCTTTCTGTTTATTACTTTTCCAATTAGATTTACATGGCATTGATGCTTGCTCTCAGGAGTCTATTTGCTATACAGGGAAAGGTGTGAGTGAAATGAGGCCAAATCCATGGCAAGTTTCTACTTAGCCTACTTTTCCCTCGGTTGCTTATGACATTTCTGCTTTTCCAGCCTGTAAATCAGATGAAAACCAGGAAAAGCAAGAATGGGTAATAACAGTGCTTACTCCGGCTGGAAAAAACTGGCCCAAAACAGCAGGCCTGGCTTTGATTACATCTAGTAATCAAGCTGTGTTCGGAATGACTTGACTTAACGTCTCAGGAAATGTTAATCTGCACATTGGAAAACTTGGTTCTAAAGATTGGTATGATTCATTGACTTGGATAAGAAGTCCCAGTTCATCACTCGTTTCTGTAGCCCTCTGTTCCCATTTCACATTCGGGGATGACTGGTTGAGATAATTGAGAAGTGGGTTAATAATTGGGCAATATTAATTTTCTAGATTTAGTATGGGAACAGCATTGAGAAAAGAATAAAATACTCTGAGTCAAACAAGCTGCATGTAGCTTACATGAAGTTTTACTTTCAGTTATAGCTAAAGTGCATTAATCTGACAGCACACACTGTAGTATACTTCAGCATTCAGTGGATTAGAAAAATACTATACCAAGTGCTTGCTGAGGTTACACTACTGTGTTAGTATCAAATACATGCAGCTCTATGTTGTAATAGAGGGCAGAATATCTAGTTAATCTCCTCACTGCAATTTTTAAGGCCTGGAAGGTGGCTGTTTATTGTGAACTGTGACTTTTCAAGTACTTTTTTCTCCTCCCTATGCCAGAGGAAAACATACAATGGGCCTGATTCTCCTCTCACACCAGTGTAAATTAGGTGACTTAATCTTAATCATTAATATTTAAGTCTCAATCAAAAGTGTTACCTTTCCCTTACAAATATACCAAGCTCCCATAAATACCTCATTATATACTGCAGCTAACATTTCAATATGTACTATTTTGATCTTAAATAAATCTAATTCATGTATTTTGCAACAGCTAGGCAGACAGCTCCTAACATTACCAAATATTGCACTCAGACTTAAAACCTGTATTCTCACAATATAAGGTGCGTGGTGGATTTTTTAAAAAAAACCAAACGTATCAGTTATTGTATCTACATTATTCATTCCACCCAGAACCATTTGTACAACTTCCATTGCTGTCAGTGGGAATTTTACCCAAAGACCTAGGATAGAATATGGTTTTATGAGTATAAGTCTTCATCATGCAAAATGAATGAAAGTGTACGTTACACAACTTTGGTTTTTCATAAGATAATTATATGTATTATTGGAGTTTTATGTGGAGAACAATCCCAATAAATTGTTAACAGTGACTTTGACAAGTGCTGAGCATAATTTTTCAAATACGTCAAAATCCGCACAGTATTCCAACTTGCCCACAGAGAATTTTAACATGTTAATGTGGATCAGAATGATTCTCTTTCTCTCTCTCGCTCTCTCTCTTTTTGTGACCTTGAAACACAGGACTATATATAGACCTTGCTCTGTGCACACATATATCATTGATATCCATGGGAGTTAAGCACACACATCTCTTGCCCTTCACAGAGAATCAACAGGAGGTGAAGTTAAAGCAGTGAGTGGGGGTTTGGTCTGAGTAAGGAGTACTGGATGGTATCTTGTGTCATTAGTGGCTACTTTTAGTTATTGTGGGCTATGCTTTGAAACTTTTCTTTCGAGGAGCTTTCAAATAAGGTTCATAGATAAAGCTAAATCTTGATTTTTCCTTGTTCATGGGAATGATCTCCATGAAGTCAGACTGTTTGGAAGAGTAAGCCAAGCAGGCTTTGGCTCTTAATCTAAAAATACAAACATATATTGTCCTCCCCACTACATGCGCTCTCCCCAACAAACAGAAGATGCTGAGTGACATTCTGTTCTCAGTATGGTGTAAATCAGGACAAATTCAATGGCAGTCAATAGACTAACAGTGGTTTAAAAGTGTGAGATCAGAATCAGGTCTATTGACTTTTACAGCAAAGGGTACTCAGAAACCACTAATAAACAACATATTCTAATTAGAGGGCTACTACAGATAAGCAGTCTAGAAAATAACTACCCTTAGGTATCAACTGCTCTCCATAAAGTGACAGTTAGTGTTATTGCAATCAAGGGCAGCTGCTTTTTTTGCAGTGCTACCAATTTTTCTTCTGGAGTCCCAGCTTCTAATTATCCTAATAAGGAGCAGCCTTCACCTTCACCTTCTCTCATGCAGTAATACGAGAAACAATAGTGAACCAACAAGCCCTGCTCTGCCAGCCACAAACTGTTGTTTCCACACAATGAGATGCAATGTATTAAATATACAATACATGTTCTAATAAGTGGCGCCAACAAGAGCTAAAAAGCTTGCAGCTGTTGGTACCACCTGTGTCCATCAGCTTTCAGCCAGAACAAACTCCTCTCTGCCCTCCCTAGTTGTGGCAAGAGAAGAAAAAAAAAAGAGGCAGAAAGTGAGAGTGACATGTCTGGCTTGTGTCCTGCTCATGTCATAAAGGACACAGTTGACATGGACATTGCTCTTTTTTTTGTACAATTGTGGGTATTTACCCCCCATCACTCCCCCAGCATACCCACGCGCACACCCACACACACAGTGGCCATACACAAAATTTCCACTTATCCATCTGTAGAACATGCTTTCATGCTCATTGCCATAGTTGATCTGTGTGGGATTTTGTTGGCTACCTTTATTAGCTCTCCTGGAGCACTAGGATCCTGGAGAATTGTTGCAGGGCAACACATTTGTATTGGGTAGAGCACAGGCCTGTTGTGTAAATGTGTCTTTGGGAGAGAGAATGGAAATTTATCTTGCGATCCATTTTTTTTTTATGTAGACTTTTTTTATTAATGCTTTTTGATGGTGGGCTGGGGCTTTTTTTATTATCTGTCTTTTCCCTTGTATGGATGAGTGGTGAGATGGATGCCTTTCAAAGTTTTGAATTATCTATTGGTTATTTCACTGCCTAGGGATAAGTTGGCATTCATTCAGGGACTGGAAGGGCTATCAGTGGTTTGGATCTTTTTTCACTTGCATGGATTTTGGTTTTTCCTTTTTCCCTTTGAATCTATTTCATTTCTGAGTCGACTGTTTTAAATTAATGCCTTGCTTGGGCCAGACTGTGCCATTAAGGCACTTGCCAATGTTGCAATCTGAATGGAAGGGAGGGTTGGCAGAAATATACAGGCACAAATACTTGCTCCAATATTATCAATAGTCTTTGCTGGTGATAAGACAGTACAGTAAGACTTACAGTAACTTCGGCTGTTGCATCTTGGGCAGGGCTTCCCTTTCTATTCAGAGCTCTTCCAAACTTTGGTTTGCCTTAAAAGCCTTTTGGACTTTTCTGGCTGTCCAATAGTTTACCCAATAGAGGGGGAAAGTTCCTCAGTCATGGCAAAAAGGCCTATACCCACTTTGCCACATGTCTTATGTCTTCGTTATTTCTTTCCCAGGTCAAATTTCCTGTCTTTCTTCCCACCCCCTTCCTTCCCAGAGCAATGCTGCTAATCTGGCAGACAGGCAGCATAATCAACAGCTCCCCCAGTGGTCCAGTTTGGAACGGTTCCTCCCATTTTAACTTTTCTTTTAGACAAAACACTATTGCCAACCCTCCCAGTGTTATTGTGAGTCATGATATTTGGTATCCTGGAATCATGTAATTACATTGTTAAGATCTGAAGAAGAGCTCTGTGAGACGCGAAAGCTTTCAGAAGTTGGGCCAATATTACCTCACCCACCTTGTCTCATTGTTAAAAATAAGAGAAGAGAAATAAAAAACACACAATTCTTGTGGGCATGACATGATTTTTGAAAGCTCAGGGTTGGCAATACTGAATATATACAATTTACCATTCATTTGAACCCATTTCCAGGCTACGGATATCACTGCACTCAACATAACCAAGTACCATAAATACGGCCTCATTTTTCCTCAGCCTTATATACCAGTATTGGAGATGAGGGAAAACCACCCCACCTCTGTGAGACAGGGCCTCCCAGAGGGGGGGGCAAGTGGGGCAATTTGCCCCAGGCCCTGGGCCCCACAGGGGCCCCCATGAGAGTTTTTCGGGGGCCCTGGAGCGGGGTCCTTCACTCACTCCTGGGGCCCCAGAAAACTCTCGCGAGGCCCGGGCCCCCGGAGCATCTTCCGCTCCGGGTCTTTGGCGGCAATTCAGCGGCGGGGGGTCCTTCCGCTCCGGGACCCACCGCTGAAGTGCCTCAAAGACCCGCGGCCGAAGACCCCAGGCTCCCTGAATCCTCTGGGCGGCCCTGCTGTGAGAGCTCTGGGATGGATTGAACATCAGAAGCTCACAATCTCTTCCCAAGTTTCCTATTTCCTTGGAATGGTGTAGCCAGCTCAGTCAGACAACACAGCCAGCTATGCCTCCTAGCTGGAATGATTTTTGCCCACATGGGCATTAGGAGGGGACTCCTTTTACTGGATTTTTGCTCACTGCAGCATTAGCTACACTCGAGTTAACTGCTCTGGAATTAGCCTAGCTCTAGTGAGAATAGCCTCACTGCAAAACAACTCTTGAGCATCGAGTACACAGCGTAGCAGTAGGATTATCCCCACTGCTTTACTAGCTTGAGGGTCAGCAGCACTTGAGCTTCAACCCACCACCCCAATGAGTCAACTAGCTCCAGTTTCAAGACATCACTAAACTCAAGCTGCACATTTGTGTGCAGGGCTGGGAGTCAGGTTGGGGCAACACTTGCATTATATCAAAAGCTAACAATTAGAAATGGGTGAAATTTTTTATACCAAAGTGTATTTGTGTTTCACTCATCACAGGGTATGTGCGTCTACATTACACCTCTCAGCTGCGATGCCAAGCATGGATATTTCTGCTCGAGCTAGAATGTAAAAAACGGCAGCGTGGCTGCAGCAGCACAAGAGGTGACTCGGGCTAGCCATCCGAGTATATACTAGGCTCTTGGATGGGGTTGTACTCTGGTGGCCAGCAGCCAGGCTATTTTGTGCTCAGGCTAATGCATATACCTCTACCTGTCTGGGAATAACACTCCCAGCTGCACAGTAGCCATAATCTGAATGAAGTCAGGTTAAAAAAAAAAATCAGGTTTTCAGATGCAAACATTTGCAATTACAAATTCAGAATTTGCTTTCCATGAATAACCCCTTAAAATGATCTGGTACCATAGATATTCTTCCAGTAAATTAAATTACTACAACGTGAATACAAAAAGGACACAGTTGGAGATAATTTGTTTAAAAAACTTAAAGGAATGTTTGCAGAAAATGTTTTGCAGGATTTGATCAGTTTAGGTAGGACTGCTACATGAGCCAAAAACTTCAGATCAGAGGCTCTGAACTTTCCCAAAGTTTAAGAGAAGGAATGATGGATATAGAGTTTTGTTTTCTATTCATCTCGTTATATCAATGATACTTCTTGTGTTTTTCTATATTACTGTTTATTTACTGTGCCATATATGACTATTTTATGTTTATCATTATGTGTTTTGTTCTACTTTGTCAAGAACTGTGGGATGCTGTGTAGAAAGTAGTTGTATACATTGGACTGACTTATTATGAATAGCCTTGGAACAGTGGCTGCACGATGGGGTAGTAAAGAACACTGTAGGGGACAATATTTTTGATATTCCTGTTAGTAGATATATCAAGCAGAAACTGCCCAAGCAAAAAAACATGCTCTACCTGTACAGTATTTGTTCGGATAGTAAACGGGAATAGAAAAGTGTCCCTCAAGCTTCCACACTGTCCCATTGCAGCTCCTACATTGCATTTTGTATTCTCACTATAGTTCATTCCTCAAATCAATAACTGGCTTCAACCCAATATTATTTCTCTTTGACTGCATCCCAGGGCCGGCTCTGGCTTTTTTGCCGCCCCAGGCAAAAAAGTCTCCCGCTGCTGCCTCCCCCCCCCCCCCCCCCGGCAGGGAGCACGGCAGGGGAGGGCAGTGAGCCCGGCCGCGGCCCTGCTCTCCCCGGCCAGCCGGAGCGCCGGGGGGAGGGCTGCGAGCCAGGCCGGGGCCCCGCTCTCCCCGACCGGCCGGAGTGCCGGGAGGAGGGCGGACAGCCCGGCCGCGGCCCCGCTCTCCCCGGCCGGATGGAGCGCCGGGAGGAGGGCGGCGAGCCCAGCCGCAGCCCTGCTCTCCCCAAGCGCCGCCCCCCTCCAGGTGCCGCCCCAAGCACATGCTTGGTAGGCTGGTGCCTGGAGCCAGCCCTGCTGCATCCCACTATATTCACTAGTGGCCCAGTCTGGCAAGGTGACAAGCAGACTACTGAAGTGACTAGGAGCTAAGCATTCTGCTCAGCAGTTCAGAGGACTAGGCCTTAAGACAGGTTTTTCAAGATTTCTCCCAACCGCACTGAAAATTTGTTTTCTCTTTTGCATTTTTACCATTTGTTGTTCAGTCTTTGAGTATACAGTTACATGTGCTGGGAACTGGCAATCGGTATGCGCAACAGCAAAAGCAAAGTTTTATTTAATGTCAGTGGAGTTTAGTCAAGCTTTTCTTATGTCATTTGTACAAGGCATGGGGGTAGTTAGACCACCAACCATCCACATTTGTCTGCACTTACAGGCTCAGATGTGTGCATGTCAAAAAGTGCATGTGCAAAGCTGGGGGCTTGAATCTGGAATATGCATTGCTGTCCAGTTGAAAATGTGGCCCTATATTTTAATTTTAAAAGCATCTTTATTTCTCTAGTTGGGCTGTGCTACTTATGATTCAAAAATTACATTAAAGATGTTCATAAGGCCAAGTCTTGCAAAGTATACTTTGGGGATTTTAGTATAGAGGTCCTTACAGAATTCTGAAAGAAAGCTACTTTTCAATAGCTCTGTTCTGTGGAACTTGACTGAGAAGGAAACTAGTGGCAACATCATTAGTTACTCACCAGGCGGGGTTTGGTCAGACTGTTAACATTGATTTAAATGTAGTTGTTCTAGTTTAATTATTTTTCATTGTACTAATGTTAACATTGACATTCTACAGAACTGGTGCTTTTCTGGTCTCCTCATGAAGGGGTGTGTGTGTGTGTGTGTGTGAGAGAGAGTCTTAATATGCTCCTGATGTGCCTTTTTAACCATTAAAATATATGCTTTAAAGGCCAAGTACAAGGGTTTAGCTGTGTTGTAGTGGGAGGGAGCTGGGTGGATAGAGCCCCTATAATCAAAACTGAAGTGAAGGATGAAGGCACCAGTGCAGCACCAATATCCCTATTAAGCATTGTGTACATGGAGTAGCAGCTGCCATTCCTTCTGCAGCCTTTTTATACAGACTTGTGAGCACAAAACTTTGTGGTACAGAGAGGTGAGAATGATGTTCCCCATCCTGCAAATATTTTTGAATTCAAAAATTTTTCCCAGCACCAAGGTAGGATGGAAAGTCAAAAATTTTCAGAAACTGAAAACCCCCCTTTTTTTTGGCTTCAGACCAAAACATTGTTTTGATGACTTTGAAATGTTTTGTTTCTATTTTGACCTTTTACCTTTTTAAAAAAAATAAGGACTTTCTCCAGTCTAATTAGCTTTAATTTTCAAATGAAAAGTTGTTTCAAACCAGAAAATTGGAATTTTTCATTTTAAAAGGTCATAAAACATTTTGACAATTTAAAAAACTTATTTTCAAGTCAGGAAATTCATTGAACTCGACCTTGTTTCAGCAACGGTTTTGATTGATGAATTTGCATTTGTTGACAAAAAAAGATTCATTGACAAATTCCTGACCAGCTCTACTCTTCATTGTGTGAAGCAACTGATCATATCATGATCAGTGCTTCTGGCCAACTCACATATTTTCAGTTTCATCCACTCCCCCACTTCCAACCCAATGCAACAGCTGACACACAAAACTTTTAAGATACTTTTTAAATCTTATGTTCCCATATAAAGTGCTTTGCAAAAATAGATTAAGAGAGAAAATTTCAATATGCAAGTCTGAGGCCTTTCAATTAAAATGAGTCTCCAAATTGCTTAAATCACCATTGAAAATAAGAATTAAGAGCCTTGGTCACTCAGATGCATCTGAAAAATTCATGGCATAGTTTTTTTTAAAATGACCAGTGACTTTTGTTTAAACAAAAAACAGCCAACATCTTCATCAAACAACATATTTCCAACATTTGAATCTTGTAAATATACCTTACCAACCAATGGAGTTGATTTTGGTTTGCAACTGACCAATCTTCATGTTTATTTCACTCTGTAGCTTAAATATCTCCAACTGACTTTTTATTTTATTTCTATATGTGTAGAAATGTCACTCTACATGCCAATTTTCAGATTGGCCCGGAGCAAATTTCTACATTTACTAAATACCATAGAGGTTAATCACTGATATGTTGACGTTGACAGAGCCATAAGTTTGGTGCCGTTAACAGGGTCACAACTGTGTTGTAGTTAGCAGTTACCACTTAACTACATTGCAGTGTCTTCTCATGATAAAAGGACAGGCTGAGCGACATTTTCATGTCATTATCAAATGTATAGTACAGCAAAAATATTTGGTAATTATAGTGTAGACAAAAGATACCTGTAATTTTTTACAGTAGTTATGGTGATAACATAATGACATATCCAGAAACAAAAAGCTTTGCTATTGAGTTGGAATTCTTGTTTGTAGTAGTAATTTTCTATTGAGTTGAGCCTGTGATTTAAAGCTGCATTATCTTGTATGGCCATGTGCACAGAAATATTATGAACCAATCAAAGAGGTTCAGTCTCAGTGTGGAGAAATCCATATTGACAAAGAGTACAGACAAAGGGCCTGATTCTCTGCAATATTACTCCAAAGAAGTAATTCCAAAGATGTTAGACTAGCATAACACCATGGTGAATGAAGCCTTTTTTGGGGTAAGATAGTGTACAAGGGGGAAATTCTGTCATCAGATTCTCCTCTCACTTTCATGGGGATAAATCAGAAGCAACTTCATTGAAGCCAGTTGAATTAAGCCAGTTTAGAATAAGGCCAAGATGGGAATGAGATTCACAAAGCAGTGCTTGCTGTGATTTACCACCCAAATGGGGATACCTCATGATCTGTTTTCTCACAATTGATGAAACGTGCAAAATCTCTATTTTTGGAAAATCACCGTGAAAAGCAGGCTTCACCAGGGCAATGTGAGGGGTGAAAATGTTCTTAGTTCCACTCATGTTTGTAGTTAGGAGTCTGGTAGTTAGGTTTATTCTTATTGGGAAGAACACTGTGTGAAATGTTCACAACACAAAGTGAAATCACTTCAGATTTTGTTTGGAACTAAGACAGGAATGTCAAAGGTTCCTCATAGGTAGATGTACAGATAGTACAGCAATAGGGGCTGTAGAACTACAATCAGATAGATCCTTCAGAGCAAACTCTGGCTCAGTGTTGAGCAATTACAGACCTTTATTCTTCGGCGTGGACCTCTCTCTAAATTCAATGTGAAATCACATAAAACTGGATAGGTTTAGGTGGGTACAAATGCAAGCTGGTCAAAACCAAGAAAGTGTTCACATGAGCCTCTATGCTTACAAAAGCAATAAGATTCAAAAGGGCTCCAATTCGGAAGCAGAATTATTTTTAAAATAACATAAAGTGCCTGAAAAAAAATAAGTAGAATACTAGTGCAGTGAAATGCTTTAATGTTAAGTTAATCATGGGAGATAATGGAAATTAACATTTCCAGGGGCTTTAAACAAATCCAATATGGGTTTTAGGAAACAGTTGTATGCAATCTAGTTAAAAATATACCATGATTAGATAAAATTATTCTTCATAGTAAGTCTCAATTCAGGATTCCCTCATTTGTGTTCTCATACTGATCCTTGTGGTAGTGAAATTTAAGATGTCAACATAGACCTTAACGATGATAGGAATGTGACCTGTTAATCTGTTATAGCACACAAGCTCAGATTTATTTCTGTAGGGTGCACAGTACATTGAAAGTTTGGGATTTTTATTAACTATTTCACTAGGGATTAATCAGAGAGTCACATTTGTATTAAGTTTAACATTAGAGTGTCTCCACGATGAGCATGTCAAGTAGCACCGAAGCATGCAATACCATAGGGTGTGAATAATTTTGTACAGGCATGCAATTGATCTGATAACATCTTAGATCTCTTTCATTACTAATGCCTGTGATTCTATGACACTTGTGAGGCACATTTTCCTCAAAAGTTCTGCAATTTTGTATCATAATGTGTGCAGTAATAATCTCTTATTTGGGTAGCTGACAGAGTTCAAAATGGTCTTACTGGCCATATCCATCACTAGTTATTTACCACTAACGGGTTCTCAAGTATTACGCTGTTCATTGTAATAGATGAAAGAAAAATTATGACAGCTGTCACAGGTGACTCTAAAGCCATGATGTCCAGGAGAGGGCAGGCATACAGTACTTTTCATTTGACTAGGATATTCTAAAAGAAAGCAGGTATTCTAGTTTTGTTTATTTTAACTGTCTAGTCTAGGACAGACTGTGTGGGGGGGAACAACCTTTGAAGTCCTCAGTCTGTTAGTTCAGTCTGTGGGCTCAGTCTTGCACACTTTAATGAGGCAAAACTTCAACTGAAGTAAATTTCTAAGACACTGAACTCAATGAGAATTTTGCCCAACTAATGAGTTCAGGATTGGTTGCTGTCTCAGTGTTATACTTCAAGTAACATGGCACTACATAGACTTGTCTATTACCCTCCCCCCACATTGAAATAAAATTAATCCTTATTGGTGGATTAACATTTAGGACAACTCCACAAGCAAATTCCATGTAAATTGTTTAATCTAGCCTTTAGTTTTCATAACAGTGCTTATGTTTTACATTTATGGAGTAAGTCCTATATAATATAGCAGTGATTAAAGCTGTAGATCTATAGAAATTACTTTAAAAAAACCTCTAGAATGTAATGTTTAGGATTATCAAGGATTTTTTTAACCCTCTTATAGAATTGTGTTGCAGGGATGTATTCATCTATTAACTAATTATATAGAATGCCCCTAAAAAACCCCATAGAAATGCTAACTTTTCCATAAAGGTTCACCTGGAACTATCCTCCTTTTGTTCAATATGAGCATAGCAGATACACTTCAGATTCCATTTGTTTGTTTTTAAAGAAAAATAATGTAAGTAGAAATAATAGTATGACAGAAAACTGACCAAGTCTGAAAACTAAAGTTTTTGATTCCATGAGATCCTATGTATCTGCTATGCCTCCTTTGTGCTGTTCCGGTGGTGCTCTATGCCACACCTTCTACACCCCATTGAATGCCAGACAAGAAAGGGAATGGCAAAATATTATAGGCCGTGGTATTGTAGTTTATTATTATTATTATTATTATTAAATAAAATAATAAAGATTTAAAAAACCCTTTACAATTAGTCAGCATCTTTTATCCAGAGTCTTATAATTCTTTAAAATGATAAGAAAGAATTATTCCCCCCATTTTACGGGTGGGGAAACTGAGGTACAGAGAAGATAAGCAACTTGTCCAAGAAAAGAAAGACATTGGCAGAGCTAGGAGTTGAATTTAGCTCATCTGGCTGCCAGTCTACTGCGTGTCATCTGACCTTTGAAGATCCTTCAGTATACAATAACAACACTTTATAAAATATTTTAAAGTAGAACAAAATGCAGTACAAAAAAAATAGAGAGCATAAGGATCTGCATATCATCTCTGTAGATCAGACTGCATTTTTGTCATTAAAACTTATTTTCTTTTTAAGGTGAAAAATAGTTTTCTGATCAAAACAAAAATGTTTTGATTGGAATTTTCTATTTTTATGAAAAATAAAAAATTGCTGGCTTTTCAGTTTAAAATGTTACCCCCCTTCTTTCTCCTTTTCCAATGGAAAAGGGGGAAATAAAAAAAAAGATTTTTAAAAGGTTTGTGTTTAGTTGAAATCCCAAATAATTCCACACAAATGTTTGGATGAAATGATTTTTCTCCATTTAAGTCTAAATGTTTAGTGGATAACATGTAGCATTTTTTGACCAGTTGTACCTATCAACAATATCACCATCTACCATTGACATAATATTCTGATTGTCAAGCAGTGCCTGGGAGGGAGTATTTTGACAGGTCGTGGAAGTTGTATAATAAGTAATTAGAGAATATGACAGCAGTTTCATAAGACTGAATTCAGTTCTCAGACACCTGCTTAAAGTACTACTTGTAATTCCCTAGTCTCCAAGCATCTCTACATTTTGTGTTAGATTCATGAAAATATTAAAAATTCAGTAATTCTGTTTTGAACTAAACAAATACTTATTTTTAAAATATTTAAAAAATAAAGACGCCAGCACTATTGAAATTTATATTGCCAGTCTCATTTCTCTCTCTGTCTGTCTCTTTTTGCTGCTGCTGTTGAAGATTACTGCATGCTTTTCAGTTTTCACCTGCTGTTGCTGCTGCCTGCTTAACATAAAGTGCTACCAGCAGCACAGCGCACACTGAATACATCACTGGAATTAGGGTACGATAGCAGGAAACCTAACCTAAATGAAACTCAAGTGAAATCCTTTCATAGTAAAATCTCACACAGGGAGTTTCTTGAGGTTTGCAGTTTTCCTTTGATATTTGTCTCCTGTCTTTTCATGTACCTTCATGAGACACAGCAATACTCTTAAAGATAAAGATATCCAGTATAAAATACACAGTAAATAAACCTATGATCACTTAGGTCCTATTCCCTCCAGGCTATATTAGTGCCATTTGCTTCCTTTTGGCCTTTCCTTGAAGTTGGCCGGAAGCTGCAGTGATTGCAGAATGTGACTGCTCTCTTGTTTTAATATAGGTTCATTCAAATCAGTCATGCCTATCTTAACTGCAGATATTCTCAGGGTCTCATTTCTAATATATTCAACCCTTAATATCTTAATAAAAGTACCTACCTACAGGACCATCTTTGTTCTTATGTCCCATCAAGGCACCTGAGATCAGATGACCCATTCTTGCTACTTATCCTAAAGTTAACACGGATCAAGCTGATGCTAAGGCTTTTTTGGTGTCAGGGATTTCACTACAGAATTCAGCCTCTAAGGATGTCTATCAGAGTTCATCTATGGCTATTTCCCGGATTCACTAAGTATTTTTTCTTCAGGTCAGTTTATTCCATCTACAGTTCTGCACAGATAGGAGGGAGTTGGCACTGGGGAGTTGTAACAAAAAAATAATACGAACACCCACTTGCCTAGTTATGGCCTTTTGTCACAGCCTTCTCCTTATAACTGAAATCCATCAATAATAGTGATTTTGGGGTTCTCTCTAGAGAGTCATTTAACATTTGTTTACAGTGCCACAACTCCTACTATGTCTGTACAAATTATCGGGACAAAGAGTTGTCTTCCTGACAGTAGCTTGTTATTGGAGGCAGCACTATTAATCTCTCTCATACCTAGAGCTGTTTGAAATTTTCTCTTCATTTCCCATGAGAAACACTTGGTTTTTCAATGAAAAACTGATGTGTTTTTAAAAACACAAAACCATTTTACTGAAATTTTTCACTCACTCAAAAAGCCTGAATCTAAACCTGATAATTTTTACCCCAAACTAAAAGTGCTTATCAAAAAAGGCTATTAGTCTCTTGGCTTTCACTGAAATCCCCCCACCCTCAAAGATTTTGGGCAAACTGAAAGATTCCTACCAAAAACATCATTTTAATCAAAAAGTCATTTTTAATATTTTGATCAGTTATACTCATAGCTGCTTAGAGCTACTAAGCAACAGTCATGGGTATTATTTTTAATATTTAAAACAATGGGCTAAGGCCAAGAAGACAACAAATGGATGAAAATCAGGAGTCATAACTGTGGCTTCAATCTTTCACTGCACCCAATAAATGCCATTTGTGGCTGTCTGATTCTGGAGCGGGCCAGGGTTATTCCTTCAAAAGCATATCCACCAGCTGGTAAGTTCCAAGCAGCACTCTAGCCATGTTTCCGGTATGCACCCTACAGTTAAGATTGCAGCACTTAAGGAAATTGCCTGAGCCAGCTCTACACCATCTGGAGACTCCTCCATACAGGAGGAATTCCCAGATAGGGACCCCCAGCTGCTTTCTTGGGTTGTAGGAGGAGATGGTTCAGGATTGAGAATTATGGGTAGGATTTTCAAAAGCAATAGTAAAACTCCCATTAACATCAATGAGAGCAAAGTTAGGCCAATGCCAGCTGCTTTTGAATATTCTACCCTATCTTTCCTTAATATAGAAGGAAAACCTGCAGAACAATAATTGCTTGCTTGCTTGTCATTATCTAAAACTCAATTATATATATAAAAAAATATATTCTCCCTCAGACCACACACATCTTACTCCATTTCTTCTCAACAGATGATCTTTGGACAAAGAACAATCGTCTTTCCTTTCCCAAGGGGTATCAGGGAGGAGATGAACACCACACCCACACACCATCCTTTTGCCCCCCACAGTAAACTGAAGCATACTTCCTCAATTCAATTCAAAAATCGATTTCCAAATAAATTGGGATATCCTTTTGTTCTGATGCTAACAGCTTGAGTTTTTGTCAGTTACCACACACCAGCTTTTCTAGATTCCTGGGGAACACTGTGTGTATTTTAATATGCAAATGAATAGTTTTAAACCATGTAAATATTGTTGGAGTATAAAATTTTAGAGGTCCACACATCTACCTAAAAAGGCCTTTAAGATTAATGGGTTTTTATTATGTTAAAAAATGAAATAAATATGTAATAGAGTTTACTTTCAATCATATAATAGAAAATGTTGACATGAGGAAAAATATTCAAAGTATCCTAAGAACCAAATCTAACAACCAAAGATGATTAGTACACAGAATTGCTCTCTGTCCTTGATGCGGTCCTATGTTAGAGATGAACCTGAGTTGTTTTACCCAAGACACAGCTGTCTCCAGTTACCAGCCAAATACCTTCCTACCCACGCTACAGGTATGTAAAAAATGGGGACAATAATTAAGAATGGCTAAACTGGTTCATTCAAGTCTATACTTGAAAGATTTCCACCCTGATTTCTTGAACAAGCAAATTCCGATAAGTTTCAGATAAACATATGGGGTCAAATGGCATAATGCTATGGAAGTTAGTTGAGTTACACCAGGGATGAATTTGGCCTGTGAACTTTAGACTGCTTATTTGAACCTATGCAGACCTCTGAGCCTTTCTGGTGTTCACCCATTGCTTGGAGAAAAACTATTTTAATACCTCTTCTGAATGTGTGGCCTCTCAAAGTCATGGTGTATCTTAAAGCAACATCTTGGCATTAGCTAATGTAATGTTGTCATCCTCAGAAGATGAAATTTTAGGAGCAGTTCTTGCAGGAATTTTGGTGTTCCATATTGAAGTCACCATTTCAGAGGTAGGCCAAATCATTTCTTTTAATTTTTTTAGAATTCCTTTTAATGATATTTTGACATCATAAACCAAATTCAACTCATCCTGAAGAATAAGTTACCAACAGGAAGGATATGGAACTCTTCATACATTATAATGGTTTAATTCAGCAACAAATGTTAACCATATTACGATAGTTGCCAATAAAAAAAATGCCTTTGTCAATCATCACCACACAATGGTTTCTGAGCCACTACATTATTTCTGTAACCCAGATGCCATTAGCAATAGATAACTATTGGCAAAAGCTGACTTTTTAAAGATAACCAGTGTATGTCAATATCTGTTGATGGCTCGCTCTTTGTTTTATAGTATCCACACTTACTATAGTGCATTTTCCATTTGCCTTGTGGTGGAGAAATAGGATGTATTCTTGTAGTTCTTTCACAAATCCCACAAAACCCACATATCATCATGTTTTCACACAGAGGAAACACAACACTTCAAAATTAATTCTACTTTTTAAATTTCAAATAAAATTATTCAGCTTTATTATAGTTCCCTCTAATTTTATTAGTTTATAATATAGTTTTTGACCCTTTCTGTCTTCACCGAATCCCGAGCCTTTCATCTACCATAACTGAACAGCAGGGAAAACATAAAAAGCACACACAAAAATGTGTAACACAGTTTTCTAAATTAAAAGTTTAGAGTGACAATTCTAGATGGGAAAAATGGCTTTATAGGTTCTTCTCTATATTTAATTTGTTCAAAGAAAGAGTTCAGCCATCTGACTCTTCCTAACAATCCATTATACATTGTATTTTATTTCTTTATTCATTTCAGGCAGCTGGCTAATGGATCTGACATCCTAGAAAATATAGGATTTTTCCCTAATAGGTAACTCAGTTTTTCTGGGATAATGCTTTCCCACTTACATTGAATCACCTTTGACATTTAATTTATAGTAATTACGTTTACAATAAATAATGTTACTGAGGATTGTAAGCATCCAAATAAACCCAAATTTTTGAGGGAGATTGTGATTGGTTAAGATCCAAATTTTGCATCTGGTCCCCGTAATGGGTCTGAATCACGATTCCATCCCTCAAACTTTAGTAGAATGATGCCAGAGATTAATTTGACCTAATTAGCCTGATCCAACTTCCATAGAGGCTAATGGGTCTCTTTCCATTAGTTTAAATGGAACTGAGTCTTCTTTAAGGTGGAAAAGAAAGAGGATGAATAATTTTGTTTCATTAAGGGCCAGTTTGTGACCTCCTCACTTGCATTGGTGAACTGTTACTTATCCAAGGAGTCCCATTGAAGTCAGCGAGAGTTAGGGTAACTATCTAGTAAGTGTGAAAAATCAAGATGAGGGTGAGGGATAATAGGCACCTATATAAGACAAAGCCCTGAATATTGGAACTGTCCCTATAACATTGAGACATCTGGTCACCCTAGCCAGGGTATGTTTACACAGCAACTAAGCACCCGCAGCTGGCCCATGCCAGCCGACTCAAGCTTGTGGGGCTCAGGCTGAGGAGCTGTTTCATTGCTGTGTAGATTCTGGAGCCCAGGTTATAAGATCCGTCAAGGTGGGAGGGTCCCAGAGCCTGGGCTGCAGCCTGAGCCTGGAAGTCGACACCACAGTTAAACAGCTCCGCAGTCCAAGCCCCTTGAGCTTGTCAGCTGGCACGAGCCAGTCGTGGGTTTTTCTTTGCTGTGCAGACATACCCTGAGATTAGTTCATGCTCACCAGTAAAAATAAAGGGTCGTGATCTAGCCCTGTATCTATTATATCCTCTATTTGTATATATACAGAAATACATATACACATAGAGAAACACATAGTAGAATCTAGCTAACTTACACTAATGCCTGGAATTTGGATACCTTCATTTTTGTGTGCCCAGTTTGAGATGTGGTAAAAGGGATGGATGTTCAGAAAATGCTAAGCACTCACCCTTTGTAAAACAGCAATCTTCCCAAGTTGTGCAGAAAGTAACTAGTGACGTTTGAAAATTTAGGCATCAATGGCCTGGAAGAGGCACAGCACAGAATTCAATGCCTGAAGGGGTGGCATGAAGGTAAATTTAAACTAGCCCTGTCAATCCTGGGTGTCTTAGGCTACTAGAGAAGTCCCTGGTGTAAATGAAACAGCCCAGAGGGGAGGACCTGTGTAAGTTACAGCAGTTTCCCTGGGTGTCCTATGGACCACAGCATTGCTTGACCCTACTCTCTAAAATTTTTATCAACGACATGGAAGAAGACAAAACTGTCACTGATAAAGTTTGCAAATGACACAAAAATTGGGGGAGTGGGAAGTAATAAAGAGGACAGGTCACTGATCCAGAGCAATTTGGATTGTTGGGTATAATAGGCACAAGCAAACAATATGCATTTTAATATGGCTAAATGTAAACATATACATGTAGGAACAAAGAATATAGGTCACCCTTACAGGATGGGGGAATAAGTGACTGAAAAAGATTTGGGTATCATGGTGGATAATCATCTGTGAACTCACAGTGTGACACTGGTCAAAAGAGCTAATGCCATCCTGGGATGCATAAACTGGAGAATCTCGAATGGGAGTAGAGAGGTTATTTTATCTCTGTATTTGGCACTCGGGAGGTTGTTGCTGAAATATTGTATCCAGCTCTGGTGTCCACAATTCAAGAAAGATGGTGATAAATTGGAGAGGCTTCAGAGAAGAACTAGGAGAATGATTAAAGGATTAGAAAACATGCATTATAGTGATAAATTAAACAGATTGAGTGCTTTGAGTTTAACAAAGAGAAGGCTAAGGGGTGACTTGATTACAGGCTAAAGTATTTACATGGGCAACAAATATTTAATGATGGGCTCTTCAATCTAGCAAAAAGAGGTGTAACTTGATCCAATGGCTAGAAGTTGAAGCTAGACAAATTCATACTGAAAAAATAAGGTGTTTTTTTTTTTTTAAACCAGTGAGAGTAATTAACCACTGGAACAATTTACCAAGGGGCGTGGTGAATTCTCCATCACCAAACAATTTTAAAATCAGGATTGGATGTTTTCCTAAAAGATCTGCTCTAGGAATTATTTTGGGGAAGTTCTGTGGCATGTGCTATACAGGAAGTCAGATTGGATGATTATAATGGTCCCTTATGGCCTTGGAATCTATGAATCTTCACAGTGTTGCATGTTGCGGCCCATCCCTGGGCACAGATCTTCCTGCCTCCAACCCTCCCCCAGCACGCCCCTTACACCAGTACTTCTGAGGGAATTTTCCACCTTTTTTGTGCTGAGGGAACCCTTTTTGTCTGGATACAAGGCTTTTAGGGCTCCTTTCCATCACTCAAGCCCTTTTACACAGTGTCCAGAAGCCATAGCAAGGTGTGACTATCTTACCTTATAAATTGGAAAGCTTATGTGCCTTGGTATAAGAAGGCTGGTCAGAGGTGTTCACTGTGAGTAAAATGATGAACATTTCAGGGGCTATATAAATAGAGATTTTTTTTCCCTTTTACCATCCCTCCACATTAACCTCCAATAAGCCTACCCAAAAACGTGCCTGATCCTTTTTCTTTTTTAAACCTGCTCACCAAGCAATTTTTCCAAAGGTCTTCTAATAGCTCAGCTGTTCATATATATGGAAACAATTATGTTAACACATATGATTCACAGCATATATGTTTTCACATAGTCTATATGTTGACATAACTATTTATTCCATATGGGATTTCAAATTTCAAAAACAGTCTAAGCATTTGAAAAAGATTAACATAAGAATAGGGAAAACACATGTTCACACACTTCAGTTTGTGTAATGATTCACACACACAAATAGAGAGAAAATCACCAACTAGAGCCAAACGGGTCTGTGTAAAACATTTTTAAAGGAAACCTCTTGAGACAAAGATGTAAATATTCAAGTTGGTAAGTTTAATATTGCTAGATAGACATGTGTGGCAGGAAAAAAGATGTGCTGTTCATACTTAAAATGAATATAGCTTGAGGTGGAATTATCAGTCTAGACACAACAGGCCAGATGGCATACCTCCATGGAGTTACATCACTTACACTAGCGTAGGATCTAGCCTTATAGCTTTATATTGCCTTATGCAACATTTGCATTCAAAAAAAGCAAAATAAGCTATTTACCTTAGTTTACCAAAGTTGTTCATAGTTCCTTTTCTTGTTCAAGTTCCAGGAACCCCACCTGTTCTATATACTTTGCATAGACTCTGGCATATACCCCAGTTGAGAGTTCACTTGTCCTCATCCAGCATTCCACAGGAGAACAAACAAACAAAAAAGTTAACTTCTCTGCCTAACCAAATAACCTTGTTTTTATGGTCATATGTTTTAAAAACACAATTTCAATATTTCCCAGAACTTTAAAACATGGCATTTAGTAACCAGGATTTTTTAAAGTTTAATCCTCCTCTGGCTGAAAATGACATGGATTACTGTAAACTATTTAGGCTAACCCTAAAATAAAGAATCATTTATCAAACTTCCCATGTTAACAAGATTGATCTAAACTTGCAACCAAACAAAGGAAATGCTTCTGTATTTCAAAACTGATGCATTGTTGTGGTTCACCAAAATGTCTGTGTCATCTTTATTCCCTAGTGATAATATATACTGCTTGCAATTAATATACATTTGGAATTATTGTTCAAGTACAGTCTGAGGTAAAATAAGTTACCAGTAAACTATATCATTTGTATTTGCAGCTTCCACTAATAGTATTCTTCAAATACACTATATTATCTTTAATACTTTTTTGTTTTGCCAGTAACTTTCCTTATAATACGCTAAAGCTAAGAGTTATTGCATGCCCCAACTAGTGATGGGCAAACCAGAATGGTTTTGTAGCTCTGGATATTTAACTAAAACTTATCTTTGACTTTACAATAAGTAGAGTGATTGAATACCCGACAAAAATATTTGCTGAATAATCTATTTGACAAAATTTGCAGTTATCTGATGACTAGTTTATTCAATTACAAGTATTTGAACAGCTCTAGCAATCAATCAGTCAGGAAATCTTAGGAGAATAGGTTCTTTCGTGAAAGATCTGTTTTTCCCATGCCGGGAAGTTATATGTCACCATCATACTAGTATCTGAGCACCTCATGAATGTATGTATCCTCACAACACCCCTTTGAGGTGCGGCGAGGGTGTATTATTATTTCATTTTAGCAGATGAGGAATTTGGGGCACACAGATTGAGTAACTTTCCCAAGATAAAAAGCAACAGAGGGTTCTTCAGATGCAAGAAGTGAGGTTCTTACCCACGAAAGCTTATGCTCCCAATACTTCTGTTAGTCTCAAAGGTGCCACAGGACCCTCTGTTGCTTTTTACAGATTCAGACTAACACGGCTACCCCTCTGATACTTTCCCAAGATAAAACTGGAAGTCTGCGGAGGAGCCAGGAACTGAACCACAGCAAACTCAGTCCCAGCCCAAAGTCCTAACAAAAACAGCCATTTGTCCCTTTGAGTTATAATCAATCTTTCATTCCTTTCTTATTCCCAGTGAATGCTTCATGCCACTGACATTTATAAAGCAGACAGAGCCACAAGCCATCTACATAGTATATAGTCATTGTATCTGCACTAACACTTCCTTTCTAGGCCATGTCGGTGGAGGCTCCCCTACCAGCATGAGGCAGCGCCCTATACGTTCTTCCCTTTGTAGGAGAACCTGTGCAAATTAAGGATGATTTCTGTGACACACTGTACCGCAAAGTAGCACCCTATCACCCCAATATTCATCTCTGGTATTTGGTGGTGGTATTTCATACAAAGCATGCTTTGCAAGGTATTATATGAAAGGTCATGATATGCTGAAACTTCACTGCTCTGTCAAAAATATGTATATCATTATTGTGTATGATGTTATGAAATTTTACTGTGGTTATTGAAATACAGTGTGAGTTTGGGATACACTCACTGCTAGCTTTCCAGTGACAACAAAGGTGGTGACCCATACCCAGGTGGGCATAAAACAACCATTGACCAGTAGTGGAATTGTGAACAAGAGATTTACAATTCTATAAGAGACAGTTGTGCAAGCATCACACAATGAGAATTGCTCAACCCTATCACTCAGTTGCACAAGCACCACACAATGGGGATTACTCAACTCTGTGCCTCAGCAAGGCTCACCAGGCCATGCCTGGGTCAGTATCTTTCCAAGAACATGGATTGAGAGTATAAAATAAGGCACAGCAGCATTATAAAACAACTTGTCTCCTCCTTGCCTACACTGAAGGCAACAAGAATGCTGGGAAGACAAAGACTTTGAACTGAGGAAACTGGTCCCAGGGTGTGAAGGAAATTCACCCTGTGTATTAAGAACTGTAACCTACCTGCAACATCCAGTGGGATGAGAAAAGCTGTTTGATTCAAATCTTGCTTAGTCTAAAAGTTTAGGATTTGAAATGCGTGTTTACTTTTAATTTTCTTAGTAACTATCCCTGACCTTTATGCTTACTACATATGATCACTTAAAATCTATCTTTCTGTAGTTAATAAACTTATTTTAATGTTTTATCCTTACCGGTGAGTTTGTCTGAAGTGCTTGGGAAATCTGCTCAGATTACAAAGGCTGCTGCATGTCTGCTTTCCTTTGACCAAGTAGTGAACTAATGAATGAGCTTGCACTGTCCAAGAGAAGGTCTTGAGAAATGAAAGTGGAAGATGGTATAATTCTAGGGTGCAAGGCCGTGGGCTTGGGAGATTTGCTGGTGTTTTCCTGTGTACGGTTCATGAGTGGTTTGGAGGGCATGAAACTTAGCTGGGTGTGCCTCTACACACTGTGGTTGAGTGATAACAGCACCTGGAGAGATTTTCTACTTGTCACTGGCAAAGAATTGTGAGATAGCCCAGATTGGAGAGTTAAGAGGGCACAGTGGTCCCACAGTTCCAGACTGTACCCTGGGGATCCTGTCACAACTTCCTCTTACCATGAATTTAAAGAGGGCTGATGCTAAAAAGAGGATCCATTTCCCTGGTTCTCATCTCTTGTCTAAACTCCACATGACACCCCACCTCCATGGTGGGGGGTTTACCGGATCCATAAAAATAGTACCATAGACCCTACGCTGCCCCCTCCTCTTCTGCTACCTTCCTGCTACGCAAGCAGAAGGTAGCATTGGAACCTAAATTGCTTGAAACATCACATTGATAACAATTTGGCCATATCATGTATTATGGAGTAACGAGGGTATTGGGGTGACTTTATTTTAAATGAAGATTCTTAACACATGTGAATTGTAAAATCTTTGATTAATTTTCAAACTGCAAAACAAATACCACAGTGTAAAATGAAAAAAAGAAGTGAAATATTTCCAAAGCAAATTGTCACTCTGGTATCTCCAAATTGCCCTTCCTCCCCACTCCCAATTAACAGGGACGATAAAAGTTCTTCATTTCCCAGGAGGTTCGCTATCATCCTGATGCCTGGAATGTAATTTTGCAGACTATAGTATCATCTCGGGGGTGGGGGGGGGAGGAGGGAGTCCTTATCTTGACTTTGGCAGTGACTGTACATTTACTCTCAAATTCTGCAACAAGAATTTTCATCTGTGAAGAATTCATATTATTTTTTATTCTATGGCTTACAAAGGCTTACAATTTTGTGAAATGTAGTATACAGATTTAATAGGCTTGTAGTCTTGTCTAATACCATAGTAACAAATAAATGCAACAGAGAATTGCTGACACAATAGAAAACTGCTAGTTCAATACAAATGGGTCCCTGTAAAGAAATCTGATGTAATTTCTCTATACAACTTGACTACAGCTTTCACCTTGGCTTGCTATAGATCTGCTAATGCCATGCAGCCTGAGAAAAATCTTACTGTTACCTCTTCGGTAGGTTATAGAACAGCATTACTCAAACAGGCTGGATCAGGGGAAATAGTGCTATAGGGGCTTTGAACTTCAGAGTCTTACCAGCTGGGCCAATATACCACAGGTACCCAACAACAATCTCTATCTTGCAGGCCTCACCCAGGGGGACATGGATCAGCGTTCACATCGCACTCCCTGTCAGTGCCCAGTCCAGGTTGGGGAAGCTAATGATCTAACCAGCAGACCAAATTCATTGATGAATCCTGGTCATGTGCCATTGGAGGCACATTTCTCATACACTAAGAAGATGCCTTACACAGCTAAAAACTCCCATTGAGGCCAGTGCATTAAACAGTGCAAGATAAGGTTCAGGGTGAAGACATGAAAATGGAATTGTGAGGTAATAAAATAATACTACTGTGCATTTTGTAGGTAGATGACACTGTTTCTGTATGTATAATGCGTTCAGCTTAGGTTGAATTTTGCAATTGTAACATTTAGGACTATTTTTTCTAATAGTTTTAATTTAATATGATCTCTGCCAAATTAGCAAGTAGTTGACAAATTGTTATAGATTATATTAAAGCATAGATCACCTAGAATAAAAATGAAGACCATTCCACTAGGACTGTCCTGAAGATAGTGGCTACCTTTGATAACAATGGTAATGCATACAGTGACTTCTCTCAATATCACTTTTCACCCTCCCCTTTCTATCTATCCATCCATCATTTCATTAATCTCAATTTTCCATTATTCTCAGATCACCATACTTCTGTTCTGATATATCACACTTACCTTGTATGATTCATTTAACATATCCCTGGCAACCTTCCCTTGGACTTCATGGTTATCAGTATTCTATCTATCATAGCTACTCAGAACTTCACAGCAACAGCAGAGAGAGAGAGAGAGAGAGAGAGAATTCATATTCTCCTGCTCCAAAAGCACAGACTTATGCTACAGAAGATGACAGACTACCTTCATTATATTTAGCAGTACAGAGTTTATGACTAGCGCTGGACAGGAAGCGTTTTTTCTGTCCCATGAAAACTCTTTAGATTTAAAAAAAAATCCCACCCTGAATTGGGACAAAAAGCTGGGATTTCAAATTTTCATATAGCAAAACTCCAAAAAGAATTTGGGCCAATCAAAAAATTTCAGTCTGATCATTTCAAAAAGTTTCATTTTGATTTTGATCATTTTTATTTTTTAAATTTCTTTTTCCTATGATTAGTTTAAATTTTGAAATGAAAAGTCATTTCAAACCAGAAAACAAGAATTTTTCATTTCAGGAACATTGAAACAAAAGTATTTTAACAATTTTGAAACTTTATTTTCCCCAAAGAACATTCAAATCAAGAGATTCATCAAAAACAACCCTTTTTATGAATGGTTTTGACAAATCTGCATTTTCTGATGAGGAATGCTTCTTGAGAAAATTTCTGACCACAATTTAGCAAACGGCAATAATATACCCATACACACTGAGTTTATTCCAGGTGATTTTTTTATATATATATTTAATTTCAAAAGGTAATATAATTGTGCTTATAAACAAAGCCCTCTCATTTCATTATATAATGACTATTTTGAGCCATTTCGGCAGATGAAATGGAACCAGAATAAAGGAAATTTGCTTTTTAGCAGATATATTTTACTTTGGGGAGAGAGGAGCTGTCTGAAAAGGATTACAGTCATCCCCTGTTGGTGAAAGCAGGCATAATTCAGTGACTTTAATGGAGCTACAACCATTTATACCTGCTGAGGATCTGGTCCAAACTCCGGATCTTCCCTAAATGGAAGATTAAACTATATGGCACTGCACAGCAAGAACAAGAATTATGGTTATTAAATGTTGAGGGGAAAAAATTAAAATCTGAATTGACCTCCTTACAGTTAACACACATTAATGTGTCATGTGAGGAAGGGAAGGAGCACATGGACCAGGCAATGGGTTTTAATAGTCCAAGTGGGTATAAATAGTCTCCAGGGGTTAACTCAAGGACACATTCTATTTATTTGATTGTACACATGCTTAGAATTTAGACAGACACTTTGAAAAATCTAAATAAATACATTTTATGAATAATACCAAGTAACCACCAAATATTTATTCTAGCCATTTGCCTTATGGACATGAATGAACAACTAATGCAAACAACGTACTCAGTGACTGAACCCTTAAAATGTTCTTCACTGAGATACCAGTGATTGCTTCCAATGATATGGACCACATGGCCTGATTATCACATGAGTTGAAAACCCATAACTTCCATTGACTCTAAGAAGAACTGAAAGCGCTCAGTACTTTTGACAATTAGGCCAGCAGTTTTCTAAGGCCAGGTCTACACTACCCCCCTAATTCGAACTAAGGTACGCAACTTCAGCTACGTGAATAACGTAGCTGAAGTTCGAAGTACCTTAGTTCAAACTTACCTTGGTCCACACTCGGCAGGCAGGCTCCCCCGTTGACTCCGCGGTACTCCTCTCGCCGAGCTGGAGTACCGCAGTCGATGGCGAGCACTTCCGGGTTCGACTTATCGCGTCCAGACTAGACGCGATAAGTCGAACCCAGAAGTTCGATCGCTCGCCGCCGAACTACCGGGTAAGTGTAGCCAAGGCCTAAGGCTAAATGCATTGCCTACTGTATCCAAGGGAACTCTCTATGTGGGAGTGGGTTTGTCCACTAAGCAGAAGCTGTGACCAGGGACTCACCCCTTTGCATGTCTGGGAGCAAGAAGCAGGAAGCCGTGTCACTTTTGTAACCACAAGGTTTAGAGGAGCACACACTGCATCCTACCACTGTATATGCACCTGCACATCTCACAGGAATTAGGCCACAGACTAGACATTTAATGAAACCTGGCAAAATAGAATCAGAAACCTGATGAACTTGCAAAATGATGTAGAAAGCATCTGAGCTTGCTTTGCCAGGGAGTTTCCTCAGTTTACTCCACTCTGATTCTGAGTCACTGCTTTAGTGAGAGCTCGAGGCATATACTTTTCACTGGACACATCGGCTCACAGAAAAAACCCATGCTCCAATGCCTAAAGGCCTCTATCTCAAAAAGCTTTTAAAAGATTAAATCTGGCATTTTAGTTTGTTACGAAATGAACCATTGTTATATGAAAATGTTAGCAAATTGTGCTTGCATATTTTCAACGTTGTACTAAGAAATAAAAAAAATACATATTTAGTTAAGTTGTAGTGAATGGAGTGGCTATTGAGCAGAAGATATGGGCTTAATCATATACTTCCTTCAGAGATGGCAGACTCCAGGAGAGTCATGGAAATAAACATGCTCCAGAATAAAATGCTTAGCCAAGGATGACTTGAAGCCAGCATTCCGTGCCATTCGCAACCTCAGGGATCAAGAGGTAGTCACTACAAATTGCATCCTGAATGACAGTCAAGTCCATCCATGTAAATCGCATGATGACATTCTCTCACACTGCGTGGAACATTATCACAGTGTCCTGAACCATCCTCCGGCTGCCGCTTGTTCAGAACTGGATGATCTGGCAGTCACTGTGGTTCCAGATCTAGACATTTGTACTGATTCATCAACACTGGATGAAGTTAAATGTGCCATCTCTATACTGAAAATTGGACATGCAACCGATGCTGACGGTATCCCCTCAGAGCTGCTAAAATGTGCTATTGATCCTGTAGCAGAATCACTTCTCGCCATCTTTCGTCTGGTGTGGAGAACTGGAACCCTGCCAACCACCTTACTCTATAAGGGCAAGGGACTACGCAGTGAATGTAAGAGTTGCCGGCTGATCACCCGCCTTTCCATTCCAGGGAAGGTGTTTGTGCATGTTTTGCTGGCACGCCTAAAGCCTTTGCTACATCGGAAGCATCGTCCCCAACAGTCAGGCTTTATGAGGAACAGGTCCACATTAGAAGCCATTATGGCCCTTTGTTTGTTGTTGGAGATACATGGCGAGTTCAGAAAGTCGCTGGACGTAGGGTATGTTGATCTTAAAGGACATAGGTGCCCCTACCACTTTGCTGGACTTGATTAGAGAGCTGCATAATGGAACCACTGCCTGTGTTCGTCTGGGGAACCGGATGTCAGCGCCTTTTAAATCAGTATCTGGGCTGCGTTTTGGCTCCTGCACTCTTTTGTCAGGCAATGGATTTCATAATGCAGCATTCTGTCAGGTCCATAGGCATTGAGATCGGTGATCTCGCACTCAAGACCTTGACTACTCTGATTATGTTCTTTTAGTACAGAGCCCTGACAGGTTTTGTGAGGCAGTCCAGCATATGGAGGAGAAGTCAGCTAAGATTGACCATGGAACATGGAGATCAAAAGACAAAACTGATAAATCTAGGACCAGGTCCACCTGTGACGCCAATCTCTTTGAACAACGAAACCATCAAATCAGTTTCCAGCTTTTGCTATCTGGGTTCTATATTTACCAGCTGCTCCAATTCTCACACGGAGGTTCTCCATTGGATTGGCATCGCAGCGTCTGCCATGGGCCGTTTACAACAGATATGGAATCAACATCATGTTAGTATGACAACCAAGTTCAGGATTAATTTGAACTGTATCCTTCACATACGGCTGTGAAACATGGACACAACGCCACACAGACTAGACAAAGCTGGAGGCTTTCCACACAAAATGTCAACATTGTATATGGGCATAAAGTGGAATGATTTCTGAAATGCAGATGTTTATTTCAGAGTAGCAGCCGTGTTAGTCTGTATCTGCAAAAAGAACAGTAGTACTTGTGCCACACGTACTCCTGTTCTTTTTGCAGATGTTTATGGTCATTTGAGTCTACTGATTACTGGGGCCTTTGTCCACAGATGGCGCCTTACACTTTTCGGACATGTCGCAAGGATTCTACAAGACGTTCCAGTGAATGCCATTTTCCGGGTGGCTTGTAACATCCAGGATAAAATTCCACCAACCAAGGGGTGGAGGCGGCTCAGAGGCAGAACCCCTATTACATGGGTTCATCAAGTCTGTTCCGATGTTGGACTCTCAGGCCTTTAAGCCTTTGCGATTGTGCAGGAATGGACCAAATGGCGAATGATCGCTATGGCTAACTGTTTAGCTAAGCGTTGAAGAAGAGAATAAAATGCACCGCAAGACTGACTCCTGTAGGTCCATCTGTATAGAAGCATAAACATCTGTTTTTGCTGCTGGCGAGATGGCCATGGCAGAAATCAGATTTTTTAAAAAATGGTATGGAATGAATAATTATATCTTTAAACTTGGAACTCAGAAAAATTCAACCGTTTTTTAGGTCAACAAAGCTTCTTTAAAAATGCTCTAGAGGGTTCTTTTTGTAAGTAGGTCATTATGTTTTTATTCAGTATCTCCTCATTACCCAACTCTCTGAAGCTTCCTTCTTTTGATGCTGAATATGTTGATCTGAATAAATACATCTTTACAGATGTAATCTGAACTCCAGTGCAGATACTACAGTAATATACTGAGGAACTGTTGTCCTTACCATGGACAAAATTCAGATGGCTAGTGTGGGACTCAATGCTTGACCTACTTAAGACTGTGCACCGCGGTGAATTTCACCCCAAGTGAATATCTTTACTAAACAGAAACCTAGAACCACTAAGAAATAGAATAAATATAAAAACTAGGTTGATCCAAAAATTTTGCATAAGAATTTTCCATGGGAAAAGACCAATTTTGGTAGAATTTTCCATAAGGAAAATCTAACTGAAATGTTTCATTTTGGGTCAACATTAATCTCTGTGTCTGAGTCTCCCCAGCAAGACTACATCTCCCATGACACTCCACAGTCCCTCTTTGTGGATAGGCCACCATGATGCATCACAGGACTCCTAAACTTGTGTTTCCAAAGAGAAATATTTTGAACTTTTCGTTCCACAAGAAGGCTCAATATTTCAACACTTTTTCTCACAGTTTGCAATGAAAAATATCAATATAATCACATTTTCCATCAGATGGAGAGTCCATTTTTATCAATTCTAATAAAAATTAACTAAAAAAATGTAAAGAAGTCATTAATTAGTCCACACAACCAATAGACATAATGAGATGAAGTTCAATTGTTACTAATGGGAATCCATTTTATGTGGATATCTGTTAAAATAAATAGTTAATGTATCTATTTTTCATTTAATAGGCAGAGCCATACTGAGGGTAGGGTAGAGTGAGACTTTGAACTGGTATTAGATGCCCAGAAGTGCTCTGATGATAGAACATACAGATACTCTCAGAGGCAACTACTACACCTCCTTTATAGACGCATAGCACACAACCCTGCCCTCTGCGGACTTGGACTCCACCAACCAGATTGGAAAGGAGTAGGGCACTGGCTTCCACAAATCTGGGGAGTCGAACAAGAATTATGATTTTTTCCTGTGTAAACTTATGTATATGAAGGAAGAAGGTGGGCCTGCTTGCATTATCTTCCTTCCCTGCTCATCCCGACAGAGCAACTACTCTCTGACCATATGTTGCTGATAGATCATAATTTTATTGTGAGTATTTGTGGAACTTTGGCCAAAATGTCCTTAACATTTTGGCCTTCTCCACACATATCTGCCGATAGAGCTCTTTCCATCCTTGATTCTGTTTAAAGTACTTTTTCATGTTGTATGCTCAGTGATATGACTTAACCAACTTCCTAGAATGAATGATATTGTTATTGCTGTCCTTGATGATCTCGTCTCTGCCACAGACTAACAGCATCCCCTGTGGTAGCAGTAGCTGTTTTGCAGAAATGAGAAGTTACCTTTGTCCCCTGAAATGCTTCCCTTTTGGAACTGGTGTGTTAGTGAGAATATGATTAAAGAACTTGAGACAAGATTTTCTGAAGCAACAAATGCTTTTCGGTGCCTCAATCCTTGGGATGGCCGGAAAGGGCCCTGTTTTCTCCAGAGGGAAGCTACTCAGCATTTTCTGAGAATCAGATCTCTTTGGATAGGTCTTTGCTGAAATTAGAGGTGTGACTGCTGCACACAGACAGCCCTCAGCCAGCTAGATTAAAGAACATAAGAACAGCCATACCAACAGTCCATCTAGCCCAGTATCCTGTCTTCAAACAGTGGCCAATGCCAAGTGCTTCAGAGGGAATGAACCAAATGGGCAATAATCCAGTGATCCACCACATCATCCACTCCAAGCTTCTGACAAACAAAGGCTAAGAACACACAGAGCATGTTGTTGCATCCCTGACCATCCTGCTGAATAGCCATTGATGGACCTATCCTCCATGAACTTATCTAGTTCTTTTTTGAACCCTGTTATAGTTTTGGCCTTCACAACATTCCCTGGCAATGAGTTGACTGTGAGTTGTGTGAAAAAGTATGTCTTTTGTTTGTTTTAAACCTGCTGCCTATTAATTTCATTGGTTGACCCCTAGTTTTTGTTTTATGTGAAGTAAATAACATCTCCTTATTCACTTTCTCCACACCAGTCAAGATTTTATAGACTTCTATCATATCCCCTCTTAGTTCTCTTTTCCAAGCTGAAAAGTTCCAGTCTTTTTAATCGCTCCTCATACAGAAGCTGTTCCATATACCAAATCATGTTTTGTTGCCCTGCTCTGAGCCTTTTCCATTTCCAATATATCTTATTTGAAAGGGGCTGACCAGATCTGCATGCAGTATTCAAGATGTAGGAATACCATGGATTTATATAAAGGCAATATGATATTTTCTGTCTTATTATCTATCCCCCTTTTCTAATGGTTCCTAACATTGTTAGCTTTTTTTGGCTGCCACTGCACATTGAGTGGATGTTTTCAGAGAACTATCCACAAAGATTGTGGTGTCACTTTCTTGAATGGTAACAGTTAATTTAGACCCCATCATCATTTTGTATGTATAGTTGGGATTATGTTTTCCAATGGGCATTACTTTGCATTTATCCATATTGAATTTCATCTGCCATTTTGTTGCCCAATCACCCAGTTTTATAAAATCCCTCTGTAACTCTTCGTAGTCTGTTTTGGACTTAACTATCATGCATAATTTTGTATCATCTGCAATTTTTGTCACCTCTGTTTACCCCTTTTTCCAGATCATTTATGAATATGTTTACCAGTGCTGGTCCCAGTACAGGCTCCTGGTGGACACCACTATTTACCTCTCTCCATTCTGAAAACTGCCCATTTATTTATTCCTACCTTTTTTTCCTACCTTTTCACCAGTTACTGATCTATGAGAGGATCCTCCCTCTTATCTTATGACTGCTTACTTTGCTTAAGAGCCTTTAATGAGGGATTTTGTCAAAGGTTTTCTGAAAATCTAAGTACCCTATATCCACTAGATTGCCTTGGGCCACATGTTTGTTGACCCCCTTAAAGTATTCTAATAGATTGCTGAGGCATGATTTCCCTTTACAAAAGCTGTGTAGATTCTTCCCCAACAAATCGTGTCTCATAATTCTGGTCTTACTATAGTTTCAATCAATTTGCCTGGTACTGAAGTTAAGCATTCTGGCCTATATTGCTGAGATCACCTCTGGAGCCTTTTTAAAAAATTGGCATCACATTAGCTATCCTCCAGTTATCTGGTACAGAAGCTAATTTAAATGATAGGTTACATACCACAGTTAATTCTGTAATTTCATATTTGAGTTCCTTCAGAACTCTTGGGTGAATACCGTCTGGTCCTGGTGCCTTATTACAGTTTAATTTAGAGGTGGTTTTGGAACAAACTGATAACGACACCTCAATCTGGGACACCTAAAAAGAATGACTCAATAGTGGGAATCTCCCTTACGTCCTTCACACTGAAGGCTGATGCAAAGAATTCATTTAGTTTCTCCGCAATAACTTCCTTGAGTGCTCCTTTAGCACCTCAGTTGTCCAGTGGCCCCACTGATTGTTGATCAGGCTTCCTGCTTCTGATGTACTTGAAACAATTTTTGTTGTTACTTTTAAAGTCTTTGACTAGTTGCTCTTCAAAATCTATTTTGGCCTGCCTAATTATATTTTTACACTTGACATGCCAGAGTTTATGTACCTTTCTATTTTCCTCAGTGTGATTTAACTTCCAATATTTAAAAGAGGCCTTTTTGCCTCTAACTGGTTTGCTTACTTTGTTGTTTAGCCATGCTGGCACTTCTTTGGTCTTCTTACTATGTTTTTTAATTTGGAGAATACATTTAATTTGAGCCTCTATTATGGTGTTTTAAAAAAGTTTCCATGCAGCTTGCAGCCATTTCACTTTTGGGACTGTACCTTTTAATTTCTGCTTAACTAGCTTTTGTGTGGTTTCCCTTTCTGAAGTTAAACGCTATGATGGTGGACTTCTTTGGTATTTCCCCCCCACCCTCACCCCCACCCCCTGACAGGGATGGTGATTATATTATGGTCGCTACTACCAAGCAGTTCACCTGTATTCACCTCTTAGACCAGAACCTGTGCTCCACTTATGACTAAAATAAGAATTGCCCCATCTCTTATGGGTTCCAGGACCAGGTGTTCCAAGAAGCAGTCATTTATGGTGTCTAGAAACTTTATCTCTGCATCCTGTTTTGAGGTTACATGTACCCAGTCAATATGGAGATAGGTGAAATCCCCTATTATTATTGAGTTTCTATTTTTATAGCCTCTCTAATCTTCATGAGCATTTCACAGTCATCACCACCATCTGGGTCACAGGATCGGTAGTATATCCCTACTACTAGATTCTTATTTTTCAAGCATAGAATGTTTATCCAGAGAGATTCTATGGTACAGTTTGGTTCATGTAAGGTTTGTACTATATTTGACTCTATGCTTTCTTTCACATGTAGTGCCACTCCCCCATCCGTCTGACCTATTCTGTCACTCCTATATATTTTGTACCCTGGTATTACCGTGTCCCATTGATTATCACCATTCCACCAAGTTTCTGTGATGCCTATTAATGCCAGGCACTGAGGTTCACCCACCTTAGTATTTAGACTTCTGTGCCTCATGTACCTTCATCTAATTCTCATGCAGGCCGTAGCGATTGAGATGAGTCATGCCCCACATTAGCCTTTTTCAGCAGCAGCAGCAGCGGCAGCAGCAGGCCTATGTTACCTGGCACCTGCAGGCTTGTTAAGCCTCACTGCCTGATATCTTCACCCATTATTCTGAGATTGCTTGACTGACAGGAGCCGAGCAGTGTTTCACCCTGTGGGGCTGGTGACATGCACAGTGTCTGTCAACACTTCCTATCACTCTCTGCTTATGCAGACGTTTTTTTCCTGATGTATTCATCACTAGGCTGCAGACACCTAGTTAATCCATTTAGAACCTATCAGCTCTGTTCATCGGCTCATAAACCTATTACCTCGGAGGCGCTGTGCTCAGGGACACAGGTGCCAGACCGGTGTACAAAACCCAATTGAGTTATGTAGCAGGCTGCGAGGGCCTCAGATTCATGATTCTGCCTGCATGGGGAATTGCACGCGTTATGTGGCAGCAGCCACTTTATTAAATATCGATTTAAATCACAGCCTTTAATCAAATCTGATAGAAGACCTTTTTCACCTCCTGTCTCTCCTTCCCATCTCTTCCACTCTGCTCCCCTCTGCTCTCCAGTAGGTCTGTCTGATGACAGTGGAGCTCAGGAATGAATAGTTAGCAAGTAGTTCAACAACAAACCCTTATCAACAGTAATGAGGCATTTGTGATAATCGAGTGATGAAATGTAAATGGGCAGTAATGAGCACAATTACGTCCACTGGGGAACCATCAAAGCAGCTTCTTTCCTCACAGATAGATGAGCTCTTTCACTATCATTGCCCAGTGCTGACTTCACTGTGAGCACCTTGGAGAACACGGGAGGGGGGAGGAAGAGGGAGAAGAGAGGTGGCAAACACAGAAAGTACCTAACAGAACAAGCTTGCTGACAGGTGTCAGGTAAAAGCTGGACTCTGCTTTAATCCTACCTTTGATGGTTATCCTAACCCCAATTCCCTCCCCTTTTCTTTGCTCACTCACAGTCCTTAGGGTTGATTTGATTTGCTGCAATGTTTGAAAACTGCCTCATTGTGCTAACAAGATTAAGTTGAGCCTATGTCTGTTTGATACACTGAGAATGTGCAGGGCGACTAGAACTGCCTTTCGGCTGGAACTGGAGCCAAAAAATGGGATGGTTGCCAGGGAAGAGGCCCAATGACTGCTTATGTCATCTTTGCAGACAAGGAATTAGCAGGGAGAAATATGGAAATGTTCAGGAAACAGGGCAAGTCAGCACTTCACTAATCTCGCAGGTAAATGTGTGTGTGTGGGGGGGGGTGTGGAATCTGAGATTGTGTGTTAGGAAATACTTACGCTGAAACTGCATAATCTAGTGTGGCTTTTTAGTTTAACCTCAATCATATCTGCAACTAGAGACAAACAAAAGGATCCAGAACAAAAAAGTATTTTCTGTGTCCTAGCTCTATAACATATTGCATTATGTATAGTGCAGACAGCAGCATACTTGATTCTTTCTGTCCTTTGTCTCACAGGATCTAATGTACTGGCCAGACTAACTGTAGGTATCCTTATTTCCTTGTTCAACAAATTTATATTTGTCATGGGATTTAAACTGAAACGTGACCAGTTAAACCAAAGCTCATGAATCTTGATTGGTGTCATACTGTCTGAGTGGTTCATGACCATAAGTGCCAACCTCAGGGCAGACCATAAAGAAGCGGGGAAAAATCCCCAAACTGGTGGTATGTTCTATAATTAGATCTCACCAACTCAGTAACAAGTGTGAACTCCTAAAGCACTATAACAGTCTTACCATGGAGTCACAGACAGTCCCCTTGGGCATTCCAGTCTATCTTGCCACCCAGGAAAGCTGGACTTACTGAGGGTTTGTCTACACTACGCAGCTTTTAGTCGACACAGCCTTGTCGCTAAAAGTCAGCGCATGTGAACACTCTCTATCGGTGTTTTGTCAGCACTTTTGCCAACAAAATACTTCCAGCCCTGCAAGCGGCGGTAGTTCCTGCCGACAAAACTGCATTCACACTGCCACTTGCACTGGCAAAACTTGTGTCTTTCATAGGGGAGCTTTTTTAAGCACCCGTGAAAGACAAAAGTTTTGTTGACAACGTCGTAGTGTAGACAAGCCCTGATAGTTGGTTGGTTTACACCCAAAATCACAGAAGATTCAGATTGCTTCCAGTCCCAAGAGACTAGTCACTTACCCCAGGTCAATTTGTACCTCAGATTTCTCACCAAAGACAACGCGTGCAGCCAATCCTATAATTAACTAAGGATATATTAACCAGGAAAATAAATGAGCGTTATTACTAGGTTAAAACAATCAAACTTATATACAGAAATGAGTTATAGTTTTACAGAGTTGCAGTAATCTGTCAGTTCTGAACGTCTTTTGGGGCTAACCCAGGTTGACCCTGGGGTTCTCTGCTTCTCTTCTGACCCTTTTCCAAACAGAAATTTAAAAAAGATGAAACACTTTGTCAGCTTTCTTTCTTTCTCTTTCAGAATTCAAGCTGATGGGATGAGCCTTTTGGCACATAGCCTCTTCATGGGTGTGCACGGGCAATTAGCAAACTCTTTGTATTGTGATGTCCCACAATGACCCATTTAGTTTTGATAGTCCTTCCTGATGGGCATTAGGTAATATCTTCCATAGGGATTTAGCACTGTGCACTAGGTATTTGAAAGAAGGGACTGTCTGGAAATTAATGGCCCAGAAAGCAAGGGGCTTAGAGACAGAAAAAAAAAAGAGAGAGCTTAGAAGAAGAACTAGAAATGTGACAGAACTGAAATACTCACTACATGTTTACAGCAAAGTCAGGATAGCAGACAGGCCCAGTTTAATCTGGTTATTAGAATGAGGTGGTTTTCAAACATTGCAGCGAATCAAATCACCCCTAAGAACTGAGAGTCATATTGTTTAAGATGAGAAATTGACAGAGAAAAAAACTGAAAGCTTTCTATGGAGTATTACTGAACTACAGAGATAAATATCACACAACACAGTTGGTATGGACTAGGACAGAGAAACAGAGCAGATCTAAAACATTGGCCAGAGCAATTAACAACTTGATTAGCAAATGCGCACTTCAGACTACTCAGATCTGAGAACCATGGCATTTCCAATTTGGGTAAGACTGGAACTCTGTTTATTCCTATAGGCTGTCTCTCTGGAAATGTCTTCAGAGTAAGGTACAAGACACCCAGCACTGGACAGTTATGAAGTGACCTGCTGCTAAGCCTTAGGACATTAACTAGAAATTTCCCCTAAGTAGTGATTTGCTTATGTCCGAAAGAATGAGGATTTGAATCCCTACGTTCTAATCCTATCTAATGTAATTGTGCATGTTCTTATTATCCACCAAATACACAGTTAATTTTTTTTTCAACCGTCTGGACCTCAGTGATGTCTTCTGGCAATGAATTTCCTAGGCTACCCATATGTGTTGTGTGAGAAGTATTTCCTTTCATAATTTTAATTGGTTGCCTTTTAATTTAATTGAACATCCCCTTGTTCTTGAATTAAGAGAAAGTGTGAATGAGGGGACATGAACCTTGCATGTGCTTTCCTCTTGGCAAATTATTCACATCATCTCATTCATGAGCAAATCACAACAGTGCCATATAAGGTGGCAGATGACCAGTAGCCTGGTTAAGGGTGGCTCCCACAGTTTAGATGACTCACAGTTATAGGCAATGTAGCCTGCTTTCAAACCAAGAGGACAGTGTTGACACAGCTGAAGTGAGTATTACCACGTATAATGCCGCAGGTCATTCAAGATGTCGTTGTTGACCTCTGGAATTTGGTTTTAACATGATTTTTCCTATTATCTGAATGCTTGTAACTGAATTATTTTAAATTTATGAATATAATTGGGTCTTCTATTTTTTTCAAATTCAAGAGCTACTAAATTCTATTGGCTATTGACCTTAGCAGCAATAAACTGTAGCATGAATAGATTACAGCAAACACTGCTAAATTAATATCAGCTAGCACAATGTGGATAATTCTGACCATTTGCACCATGCTCTGTAAACTGCATTTGATCACAAGATATAAAAAAAAACTCCATGCAGTACTGTATATTATTTTGAAGTGTACTGATCTTAAAGACATATTCATCCAATTTATCATTTAACTCAGAGATTCTCAAAAGCTATTAAACACCACCATGAGCCTGGAGGCCACACATATGTTACCACATTGGAAATGTAAAGAAATTATTTGAATCCCTTAATAACGACCTTGACCTATTGTACAAGGTGTACGTATTGTTAACAATTTATCTCACTCTTGACCCTAGCTCAGAGCCTATCCCTTGGATACTTACAATGGTGGTGGAAAGCCTTTTTCTCCCCTTCTCCCCCCTTTTGTAAAATCTGGAACACGGATCATTACAGTGCTTTTGGCAGCTAATTTGAACATCAGTGACTCAACTTTGAGAAGAAGCCTTTTCTGCCCTAAAGAATCTCAGAGTTTTCAGACTACAGTAATTGAAAAATCCCCAAACACTCACTCACAGAGGAGATACACATTACTGCAGGAACAGTCTACAAATTGTAAAGTATTCAATTTACATTCCCAGTACCTTGGGGCAGTTGTGAAGAATTTATATCGTTGGAAACCTTTGAACTAACAAAAGATAACATTTCACAGCAGAGTGTACTTGCATAAAGTTTTTTAACTCCATTCTTATTCTGAAGAAGTGTCTCCAACACATCTGCAGCCAGGGATCAACATACATATCTAAAATCTATAAAAGAAAAAGGGAAAGTGCATGTGGGGTGTAGGGGGAGTGAAGATAGGCATATATCTATCAGTGACTTCTGGATTGTGTGTTAATTATTCATAAATCAAACCACACTTGTTCTTGTCTCGAAATTGACACCATCTTTACTGAATTTTGGGTTCAGTCAATGACATTTATCTGAATGCTTGTAACTGAATTACAGAGATAAATATCACACAACACAGTTGGTATGGACTAGGACAGAGAAACAGAGCAGATCTAAAACATTGGCCAGAGCAATTAACAACTGTAATAATGACATTTAATACTATTTATTTTGCTTACTGCTCCTTATTTAGGCCCCAATTCAGCAAAACTCTTTAAGCATGTGTCCATTTCTGCATGAACTGTCTAAAATTGTAAAGTATTCAATTTACATTCCCTGTACCTTGAGACAGTCTATTGCTATCCAGCAAAGCTCTGAAGCAAACTTTAGGGCCATGCTTAAGTCACATTGAAGTCAAAGTTAATGTTAAGTCCATATGCTTAAGTGCTTTGCTGGATAAGGGCCTTTGGGTCCAACCTTGCAGAGTGAGGCCCTATATAGTAAAATAAGAAATTAGCAATAGAAACAGGCACTATTTTTTATTTATTTTCCTCTTCCCCTCTCTTGATCAGAGACCACTCAATGTAAATTACTAATCTCATGATATCCCTTCACTTTGTCCAGTTTATACATTTGTATAGGCAGAAAGAAAAAAAACAAGGAAGGAAGGAAGGGAGAAAAATCTGCTTCCAGCCACCCCCTAATTCTACAATTACCATATTCATGTCCAACACTTCGCATTAATGTGGAAACATTAACAAAAGTTTTAAAATGCAATCATTGGTTACAGGTTTTTTTTTCTACCCTATAAAGAAATTGATAAATGTTTCTATTAACTAATAACCCAGGAATCAACCGTATTATAAAACTGGTTTATTCAGCCCAGAAAATTAGGCAATCCATCATGACTGATTTGCTCACATTTCCCCCCGCAAATAAGTCAGATGAAAACTTTAAAACCAATAAGATAATGCACTTAACAAATTCAGCTGAGAGAGATGGATAAACTAAGATGCCACTGGCATCAGTTAAGGAAAATCTGTCGTGTTTCCAATTATTTGAGCAGATTTTGTATCCCAATTTGCTGCCAGACTGGTTGCATCCTCCACTCCCCTCTTTCAAACCAAATCATCTGATCTTAAATCAGAACAAGCTCATCATATCACACTATGAAAGGCCAACAGGGGATAAATGACACCAGATGTTATATGAGTTTTCTTTTAGGCTTTCATTTCAGCCTTACTGCATTCCCCATGCTGCTTTTTACTTGTCAAAAAACTAAAATGTGCTTTGATAGATAACAACCCTGTTTTCTTCACTGGCTGAGCTTAGAGAATACCATTAAGTATTGATATTGATGGTGCTTAACTAGGGAATGCAACCTGGGATCTCGAAAATTGGGATTTGAGATTCGGAGGTATTTTTCAATCCCATGGCCACAGTGCTGCTAATCCCAGGTTTTTGGATGCATGCTGTGTGATTTTACAAAGCAAAATATGAGAGTACAGACAGATAGTGCGAGCAAGGAGGGGCATGCACACTCAAAAACATAATTCCTAGACCCATCTGCTGCTGCTGAGCAAGTTGATATCACGTAGAAAGATTAACAGTCTGAAGCTGAACTGAAGCACTCTAGTGAAAAATCCAAGGCACCGTCATTTTAAGATGTTTTTCTTAAGGTCTTTTGGACTACAGATGGTAGGAAAAAAATAGAACATGGCAGACGCAAAGAGCAATACACACTTTCACAGCAGTTGGAGATTCATGCATGCAAAGAAGCTAACATGTATCACTGTTTGGGTGGGAATCACAGAACCTCACTGCGGCTTCAGTCACGTCCATCCAACATTTAGATGCCTTTGGCATTCCACAAAACCTTATTGAGCCGCTGCCTAACCCTGTAGGTGCCTAAAGTCCCTAAGTGTCTAAGCTTCCACTGTTCAAGTCTCCAAGATGCCTATGCTTCGGCAGCTGGATATGCACCAGTTGCCTAAATCCTGACTGCTCAGCACCAGACTCGCACCTAAGCCCCAGCAGATTCACAACTAGTCATGTTCATTATAACCTTTAGCCTAGTGGTTAGAGCACAGACCCATGGTGTTCAAATTCCCACTCTGCAAAAATATTTAAATTGGGGTCTTCCACAGCTTAGGTGAGTGCCCTATCTACTGGGCTGTGAGGTATTCTGGGCGGGGAGCTCTCAAACTCTCCTATTGAAGCTGTTCCACTGTGTATAAAAACTTAAATCTTCATTGAGCCAGAGAAAAAAAGAAAGAAAAAAAAAAAAAGAGAGAGAGACTGATTCTATAGTCCAGCGGTTAGGGCACTCACCTGGGAGGTGGAAGATCCCAATTCATGTTGTTTCTCCACATCAGATGGAGGTGTGATTTGAACACTGGTCTCTCACAGCTTAGGTGAGTGCTCCCAACCCCTGGGGTAAAGTGGGGGGAGGAGGGTGGCAACATCTCGTCCTCAATTTTTCAAGAAAAACTACTGACCTGGCTTAGGAACCCAACCTATGAGAGGTTATTGGCTGTGTATCCCACATGGCGGGAGATGCCCGCCTCCAGCCTGCAGGTAAGTGCCGAACTCCCTTGGATGGGTGGGGCTTAGGCCACACTCCTTTCCATGGCATTTCCTACTGGTTATCTTAGGAGGCTACATGCTCCCTGTGATGGCTTTTACGAATCCCATTCTTAGGTGCCTAACTCTCCTCATGCACAGTATGGGGAACCTGAGTGCCTAACTCAGGGTCATGAATTCCACTAGGTGGCAGGGCACTTTAAATTTAGTCACAGCAATTCTCAGCATAGGGTGACCAGATGTCCCAATTTTATAGGGACAGTCCTGATTTTTGGGTCTTTTTCTTATATAGGCTCCTATTACCCCCCATCCCCATCCCGATTTTTCACACTTGCTGTCTGGTCACCCTAGCGCAGCATTGCAGAACCTACCGGTACATTCCCTTGTGAATCTCATCCTTTTGTACCTTTCCCTACCAGCTGGGATTGGGTGCACTGATCTGGGAGAAGAATTTTGTCCTGCGAGTGGAAATACTTTTAAGAGCCAATCTGCATCATGCTAATTGTTTTCACAGATTAAGATTGATGGCTAGTCCAGTGAAAAACTTGATTCAAGGTAAATTAAAAATAAATAAATAAATAATCAACAGTAGTTGATACACTACAATTAATACTAAATAGATCAACTTTATCGTTAAGCAAGAGGTCACTCATTCCCTAGTATGCTGGCATAAATGACTACTTGACAGCATGATTTAAAACCAACAGGCTACATTATTATTCACAAATACTGTATTAAGAGAAGGACCAATAAATAATGACATTTAGCCCTTGGCCTGATGGTGCGGGGTGATACGACCACAAGAGAAGCTGATGGAGAGATTCTGTCTTGAGTCAGTACAATTCCTCCCGAACTGGACTGGTATGTACGGTAACCTGCTCCCCATGTGTGGCTGGTTCCGCTTTATACCCATCACTTTCTGCACATGCCTTAGAGCATAGTGAGGAAGCAGTCTCAACACATCCCTGCGTATTTTGACTGCACTTGCCTTCACAAGGCCTGATCCAAGGCCTATTGAAGTCAGTACTAAGACTCTCATTGGCGTCAATAAGCTTTGGATCAGGAGCAAGGGTAAGGGGTTAGTCAATGGGATTGGAAATCTGCAAAGGTTTTCTGTAAATTAAATTGAGCTCTGCTTCAAACAACACATTGCTGTTGCCCTGGTCGCCTGTGGAATTCCGACTGCCAATCTGACTCCATGTTTTTCCACTGATGACACCTTTAAAATTGACGCCGCGTCAACTTAATGGGCAGACTGCACCAATAAGCCAGCAGCTGTCAGACACCATGACTTACAGTATTAAGCAGCATCAGCCTGTTTTGGCTGACATTCTGCAATATCTACATGGTGCAGCATCATTCGATACTGAGGATGAGCTCTTCTCAGCTCCCATTGCAGCAAACGTTTACAGGAAGGGAAAAATATTCACATAGAGAGACTTGTGCAACCAAGTGATAATTCAGAAAACCCAAAGTCTGAGGCATGGCAGCACTCGCAGTGGAGACACAACAATGTCACGTCATGCAAAGCTCACTGCCATTGCCTTATGGACCTACTTTTCACAGCACTATCAATGGGTGTGAAAGCACGTGGAAGAAGAAAAAAAAAACCCCAACTACCACCTCCACCACCCGAGAAGTCTGAGATAGCAATTAAAAAAAAAAATCAAGCACCCCGCGCCACTATCACTACATAGTGGCAGTAACGTAATCGGCTGTTATTTAAAAAGAAATGCCCCTGTATGAAGGTGAAGTGTCATGCAGGTTTCATCTGCAGCCGGTATATGATATTATGTCTATTATTTTCAATAGAGTTCCCCACTCCTGCCACCCCAGTTCTTGTACTACAAATTGTATTTAAAAAAAAAATAACACTGGATTTTCTGTTGCCTCAATGTAGTTTATTGGAGACCATCAGGCTAGGAGATAAATGAACACAGATGGAAGAAAAAGCAACTGTGGGTTGAATACTGCTCACCTTATTCATGTAAGTAAGTCCAGTTGAAGTCAGTAGGGTTTCTTGCACAAGGCCAGTGATAGCTGTAACTATGCGCAAAGCAGATGAAGGGCAGACATTATTTATATAAAATGGCAGCTCAAATATCACAAACTTAAAGAAATTAAAAGCAAAAAAAGAGGTAAAGCTCCCCCCTCCCGCCCATGTGTATTGGCTTTATTTATTTTTACAAATACAGTTGAACCTCAAAGTTACGAACATCTCAGGAATGGAGGTTGTTCGTAACTCTGAACAAAACATGGTGGTTCTTTCAAAAGTTTACAACTGAACATTGACTTAATACAGCTTTGAAACTTTACTATGTATGCAGAAGAAAAATGCTGCTTTTAACCATCTTAATTTAAATGAAATGAGCCCAGAAACACTTTCCTTACCTTGTGAAAAAAATTTTTTTTAAATTTTCCCTTTATTTTTTTAGTAGTTAACACAGTACTGTACTTGGTGGTTTTTTCCTTTTTTTGTCTCTGCTGCTGCCTGATTGTGTACTTCCGGTTCCAAATGAGGTGTGTGGTTGACTGATCAGTTTCTAACACTGGGGTTCACAACACACTGTGCTACTGTACGGTAAAGTTTGCCAGACATGATTAGATACAATTCCTCTTAAATAATAAAAAAAAAAAAAATCTGTACTCTCATCTTCTCTTTTTATATTTGTTAGATAAATGATATTTAAATTACCTGAAGTGAAATGAAAATGGCTAAAATTCTTCAGTATACCATCAGTAATATATGGAATTATGGAGACCTAATATTTAAACAAAATTGATCCTGATATCTTGGCAATGAAAAACTACTCCAGGATTATTTTCTATATTTAACTATTGTTAATTATGGCCCCAATCCAACAAAGCATGTAAGCATGTGCTTAAATCCATCCTTATACAGCAAAGCACTGAAGCAGAGCTGGTCATAAAATTCTGAAATTTATCCATAAAAAAATTTGGCTGACCAGCCCTACATTTAAGCTCACGGGCAAGTTTAATTGATATCAACGGGACTTAAGCAGATGCTTAATTGTGTTGCTGAATAGGAATGGACTACTGAATTGGGGCCTATAGGCACAATCCTGAGATAGTGAGAAGAGCCCAGGTAAAAAGTTGTGATCACACAACCCTCCACAGTTGTTGGGGGATGAAATCCCAAGGCTCACAAGGAATGTGAGGCCCAGGGCACTCATGAAGCCAGAGCAGCAGAGGTGATCTTTGACTGCCCTTTTATTCCATGTGGTTCTGTGCTGGTCACACATAAGTTGGCTGTGCACTTGAATAGCGCAGGCAACACCTTTCACTGTTCACTGCAGCAGGTAGAGCTGTAACCAATACCGCAAAAAGTTCTGCAAACCTTCACTCAAAGTTTTCAATGAATTTGTTTTGACTGTGTTTGTGCCTCTTGAATATTTCAGCACATGGCAAACATTCCTGCCCCTGAACCTAAGACAGCCAGTTTTAAATGAATATGGAAGAATGTTCACGATAAGTGCATTTTGAATCCAAAATCATGAGTATTCACACCAAATATCTGGTTTTAAGAGTTTAAGAGAATCCAGTCAGAGAACAGAAACATCCCATGTGTCCTGTGTCCAATCAAGACCGGATTTAAAAATAAAATAGGATATGCTCTATTTCAAAAAGGAATTATTTGGGGGATGTTCTATGGCTTTTGCTATACAGGAGATCAGACTAGGTGATCACAGTGGTCCCTTCTGGCCTTGGCATCTATCAGCTGCAATATCAAAAGCTCACAAACTACCAGGCCAAGAGTTCACATGGAAACTATTCAGGTAATACTTTGGAATAACTAATAATTTCAAGAACATTGTCATCTGCTCACAGACAAGTCACAACTACAAATAGAAGCAAAAGCAATCAAATCAATTATTTGTCCTGGCCTACTGCGCCTAGGAGTGCAAAGTTCCACCAGACAGGATTACCTGCAGTTTGGGCCACCAGTGCAGCAGAAATGCTGGGTTTCTGTTGCTTGGGATACTAGCCTGCTTGTATAAGCAAGCTCATAATTTGATTATTTTACCCTCTGTAGCAAGGCTATTTCTTGTTATGCTCTCAGGCAAATGTTTCATGATTTGAAGTTAAAAGAAACAGCATCATAATATTCTCAACAACACCTCTTCATAAAATAAAAGTCCGAAAGTGAATGATAGCCACATAGATATCTTTGGAGATCACAGAAGGAATTCTGAATTTCCCAGCATACAATTGTATGAGTATTTGCCTTCTCGTATCTTTCCAGTTGAGAATGCTGCAGCCAAGTAAAGGGATTTGAATGCATATTGGCTCACTGCCTCTGCTGTTTTGATTTGCAGACTGGCCAAGCAGAATGCAATTAGTACTTATTGACACCTTTACAGGAAGCGGTCATAAGGGACATGGGAAATTGAAAATCTCTTTTAAAAGATGGAAGCAAAATACTGTATCAAAGCTTGCTGCTAAATAAGGAGAGCCTAGAAAAGTGCTCAGTCAGAATATTTGTATTTCTGTATCATTTAGGAAAATCCTATTATGGCTTTAGCCACAGAGACATCCCTGGTGTGCAAGATAGAGGCAGTTCATAAAATACATAACATTTTCTGCTAGAAAATAAGGCAACCTATTGCTTTCTGTAGATGGCTATGTTACACCCGAGTTCCCATCAATAGAACATAATCTCATTGCAGCAGGCAATACTCAATATCAATGAAACACTAGTATTGTAGGTATTTGCAGACTGCCAGCACCTAAAGGACAGAAAGACTTTGTGTTTTTACAAGGGCCAATATCTCCAGAACATATTTATGAAACAAGGTATCACACCAAGGAAGTAAAGTAGTTATAGCCATGTACCCATAGAGCAGTCGTCTCTCTTTTCTAATACTTTGCAACATCTTCACCTCAGACTTTGTAAGTTTCCGCTAGCAATGTCAGTTATGCAATTAGTCCCCTGTCAATTAATGCCAAATTAGATGCCTGCTGTCAGCAATCCCTAACATTGATAGAGCAGTGGGACTGTGTATGGTAATAATGTATAACTGGGATAACTGGGATAACTGCTAATGCTCTAAGGAGTCTGCATTGTTCTCTGCAAAACTGTGTATGTTGCACCTTCACTTTTGCCATCTGTAGTCAGTGCAAAAATAAAATAAGTTTTGTTGTGCAGTTATCCCAGTGATTACAATATAATAGGCTAATGAGATTACAAAAGCTGATTGTGAACAAGACCAATTGTGTTAATTGGAGACTCCTGAATGGCAATTTGAGCTGCTGCTGCTGAGTTTTGAAATATAATCAGTTTTACTAATTTTATCTGATTTCTTAATGAAGCTTGCCTTGAGCAATTGTTCTATGTGTTCTTTAGCAAACAGCGTGTGTCATAACTGCTGACATTAATCTTGATTACTTTAGTTAAAATAAATAGTTATACTTGGGCGGTTTTCAGAAAATAAATCAGTGAATATAATATTAGAAAGAGATGGGGTTTTATTTTTTATATTTGTTGTATTTGCAAGAAGTCCCAGCTGTGAAACTTCTGTCTCTGCTGTGACCTGATCTCTTTCAGACCCCTATAGCTGTACCCATGGCCCATAACTGGATTTCCTTGTAGAAGGGATACATATTTACTGCTGTAGAAAGAATGTGATACAGATTCTATTAGGAAAAGTCACTGGAATCAAACTTATGATTGGTGAGAGAGCAGAAGCTAGAGAGTATCTCAGGAAAAACACACTACAAAGAGCTTTATCATGCATGAATCTCAAAGTTGGCATGTACAGGCTCAGTGCCTCATTCTCCAGCTTCCAGTCCTGACACTCAAGACTATAGAAATGCTCTCTCAATACAAGTTATTTCTTTTTTTTTTTAAATGATGGATTAACATACTGAGGCTGGCTGTTTAGAGCATTCGTTATGCATTTGATGGTATGATGTACCATACTGCTGGTTACAAAAGGACGCAATCACATTTACAAAAAATAAACACTACAAAGGATAGAGGGAAATCGGAATATTGGTGACAACTGAATAGAAGAGAAGCACAGGAAGGAATAGGTAACATTTCTGAATCCCTGTTCTAGGATTAGCCTTTATTTTCTAGTTATAATCCTTCCATAATCAAGATGAAGATTGACTAGTCTGAAAAGTATTATAGTTCTTTCTAGGATTAGTATGGCCTATATCAAAATACCATTTGCATGTACTTACTGCAGTGTTAAGTCTGTGGACGCCCAATACAGTTGTATTGATTACATATTTGGTTCTTAAACAGAAACTTTTGAGGAAGAGGACATTAAACATTTATTTTGCCCTCTATTTATAGTCTGCACTAGTCTAGTAAATTAAAATGTTTAAATTAATCTATGACCAATTAGAATCAAAATCTGTAGAATGAACTGGTCTATCTTTTAATCCACATTTATCCAGCAGTTTAACTACACAATTCTGTGGCTACTACACATGAGGGTGAATGAAATTCTTTTTCTTATGATATGTCCACACTGCCGCTGGGAGATGCAATTTCCAACTTGATTAGACGTACATGTGCTAGCTTTTGATCGAGCATCCTAAAAATACAAGTGTAGCCACTATGGTGCTAGGAGGGGCTAGACTTAATGGTCTGGATGAACTGAAGGTGGTGGGCACTTGTTAACTCAAACATATATAGCAATTTGAATACAAAGATGTAGAACACAATGATTAACAGAATATTGGCATTTGGCACTGCATAGTCATAACAGGTAAAACCCCGATTCAAACAAAATTTCAGGTGTTTCTTCAAAGCTTACATGAACTTATCCAAAGCCATGTGGTCTCAAACTGCAATTTGTAATTTCCATGCAAAGAGAGACTCAGGAGATTTCCAGTGCTAGCTGGTCTGGAAATACTATGAGGAAATACTATTTCTGGTAGTATTATGGGTCTTCACCTCCCAATCATGAGAGAAGTATAGAAGCAAGCAGTATATTGAACATTAACCAAACTTTTCTGAAATCTTTCACTTAGGTTTAGTTTGAGTTTTGAGTGACAATTTCAGCTCTAGGTATAACATTCAATCTGGTTGAGATGGATGAACCTCAATGGAGGTTAGGTTCAGTTTAGATAAATAGCCAAGTATGTGAGCACTTATCCAGATGATCTCAACCTTTTGAATCTGAAAACTTCATAAGGCTGGCTGATAATTTTCTGTTGAAACTATTTTGATGGAACATTGGGTTTTTGACAAAACAAAAAGGTTCACAAAGCCTCTACTTGTCAGGGGAAAATTTTGATATTGTCAAAAAAATCTTTCAGGTTATTTTTTTTCCTCTAAAATTACTAGTCAAAATTTCTGTCTAGCTCTAAAAATTGGACTAGAGAGCTCATGAGAAAGGCCAGGTGTTCCTTTGGTGTTGTTCCAGGGGAGAATGGCTTTCAACTACATTGGAGGAAGTTTTAGCCATGGCAAATCATCATGTCCCTCATCGCTTCTCAGCCAGCACCCCATGCTTTTGAAACTAAACTGTCCCCCACCCTTTCTGGCTCTCTTTCTGTTGATGTATCCTCTTCCAGAAGACTTTACACAAATGCCAGCAAATTTCTTCAGTGAATGGAGCCTCTGGATTCTTTTTACTCTCTACTCAAAAAAATATAATGAATTAAAATATATATATGATATTGAATTTGTTTTCTGGAATCTGCCCAACAAATGCTAAAATTTCACTTGGTTCCCATTGTATTCCTTAATTAGAGCTAATGGAACATCACCATCTGTGATTCTGGTTGGTGGGGGGCCCAGCACATGTCTGTCTGTCTTTTTAAGGACTCATTTATACTTGGAAATGTGTTGAAATAGCCATTCCAAAGTGGATTAAGCTAAATCAGAAAAAGGCACATTCAGGAATAAGAGTGTCCGCAAGGAGGTTTACACCAAAATAACTATTATGAAATAATTATCCCAGAATAGCTATTTTGGTAAATCTCCAAGTGTAGATAGACAAGCCCTATGTGCAACACCTGGCCCAAGTACCTTTTCTGGATTAACTATCTTGATCCAGCTAATATGTCTGGTAAGGACAGACATCAGTAAAACATTGAGCCCGATTCTCATTTATACTAAAGCCCTTTTCCCTGCAAATGATAAAGAAATCACTTTCAAAACATAACTAGAGTTTTAAGCCCAAAATACATATAAGGGTGTCCTATAGATCACCTTGTAACTGATATTTTAACTCTCTCACTTCCTATTAGGACTGAATAATTTATTTCTCAAATGCTGTAACTTTAAAAGGTACAGTAGAGTTGATAAGCCCTACTTTAGGCCCTTGCTGTGCTCAGTGCAAGAATTGCTACCAAGTTTCAAAGCTCACACATACTTCTGAGGGGTCTGGCAGCAGCCCAAAACAGCAGCCTCTACTAAATCAGCCTGGATTTGGCAAACATGGATTGATCCTTTCTAGTTATGTGTGAGAATCAGTTCCCCCAGCATGACCACTGCTTTAATCATGTACTTTAAACATAAACAGAATGACAGATTTTACAGTATAATCTGGTAGGCACAGCAGCCTTTTAGAAGAATGATTCATTAACCTAGAAGCTATGTTTAAGTAAAAAAGACAGACAACAAGAAAGGGAGAGTGAGAGATTGGTTTTGTTCATGATTTAACACACAACTGTGATCCACTGAGCCACTCTCCTCTAGAATGTATTTCTCTGTCACAAAAACCACTGCAAACAGTAAAGCGGGGGGAAGGTTTAGCTAAGCTTGGGGAGAAAAGTGACTTTAAAAAGGCTCTCTCTCTGGTTCTAATCTTAAAATAAATTTTTGAAATGAAAAAATACTTTTTAAAAAGAGAAAACAAAAATGTTAATTTCTCTCTGTGTTGAAGTAAACTGGAGCTCAGTTATTAAAACAAAACTTCATTTTCTTAAAATAGTTCATTTTTGATGGGAGGATTATCGTAGCTAACACTGATATATTAATCAATTTGCAGTGAGAGTTTCTGGGCCATGTTTTCATTTACTCTAAGGCTATGTTTACCGATGCAGCTGCGTCATTGTAAGATCTCTCAATGCAGCTTTACTTCTCCTTGATTGCAACTAGGAGGATGTTAAATTGACCCATTGTCATTTTTCAGGGTTTATGCTAAGAGCAGCATTTCAAAGTTTGAGTTCCTGATAAGAAAGCCTGGAGAAATATGGACCTGGACTTAATTTTCAGAAGTGTAATTGAAATGCCTAGTGCAACAGAACGTAAAGGATTTGTGCTGCCTAGTTGTTTACTACAAAGTTGGTGCTCCCAATTGCAGATACAATCTATGGGATCAGCAATTTTTCAGCCAATTCAGGAAAGTGACTTTACACTCCCGGGTCACCAGCAATGGTTAAAGTAGATCAAGTAGGGTGGAGGGGGAGTTCACCCATTTTGGTGACAATTGTCACGTGTCTTATGCAATATTAAATTATCTTAGGCTGTCTTACTATAAATGCTGCAGCTGCACTGCTGTAGCTCTTGAGTCTAGAGACCAGTACAGCAACAGGAGGGATTCTCCCATTGCTGTAGTTAATCCACCTCCTTGAGAGGTGTTACCTAAGTTGACGGAAGAATTCTTCTGTCAGTTTAGCACTGTCTACACCGGGGTTAGGTCAGCTTAACAATGTCACTCAGGGGTGTAGATTTTTCACACTCGTAAGCAACGTAACTGGGTCAACCTAACTTTTTAGTCTAGGCCTGGCAAAGAGTGAGAGGATCCAGCCAAAGGAAGAGAACAGTCTGGAGGGAGTTCACATTCCCAAATAAGCATAGAGAGCACGAAACAAACATATGTGTGAAAGGCTGTGTTAGGAGAAATGCCTGGTGTTTCCGACACATGTCTATAAAGGATATCATATAGATTTGACCAGAATGGAGGACCTGCCTACCAGCATCATTGAAGTTTTCCATTTGCTCTATGACTAATGGCTCCTTTTACTTCTTAATTCGAACTATGGCTTTTTTTTTTAAACAAAGATTTTGCACCAGTTAGAAACTTATTTTTAATAATTCAGTGACCAAATTGTTATTTAAACCCCTTCACCCGGAGGCACCACACATCAGGAAATGTCCACGTTGGTTAATGTTTGCACTGCCCCTGGAAACTGTAAATTGGTAATTATTTTTATTTTTTCCTGTTCTCTCTTTGACCTATAGCTGCTTGTCTCCCAGTTGTTAAACACGGAGCTCTAAATGGATCCACCACACCCCAGGCACCAAAAGTCTTAAACATTGTACACATAACTTCAGCTTGCATACCTCCCCACTTTTCTTCTGACCAACCTCACCCATGCCCCAAAGAATTCCAGGATAAAAGAATTAACCTAAAAATATGATTTTTTTTCACCCACCAAATATTCTTTAATTCCTTACAGGTATTTGTTATATTTTGTCACACCTATGCTTCTGAGAGACTTGCTGCTCTGAAGGCATTCAACAGCTAGTCCTTTCCTGTAGCAAGGTAAAGATGCTTTCCTTCTTTCATTTTCATTTTCTCAAATATCTGCTGAAAACCTAGAAGAATCCTGGGCCTAAAAATTAAATTCAGGTGTCTGTCTTTTTAGAATAAAGTGTTATCTGAATAAGTAAGTATTGGTTGGTCAGGCACAGGTAAGATGCCTGTGTTATAAAGACTGTTAGGCAGGACTTCCATTTCTTTTGGACTGATTTTATATTATTGTTCACTTTTATTATTTAGGGTTTTTTCCCCTTTATAGATTTTGTCATACATGACCATGCTTTTGTTTGTAAGCATTCAATTCAAAGGAAGTATTCCAAGTTAAAATAACCCTATCCAGTTTCCCAAATAAACAAAAAAATGTTATTAAAATGGTGGAGTTAAAGACTAAAATGTGCATAAAGGCCTCAATCCAGCAAAGCATTTAAACATATGCTTAATTTTAAGTATATGGATAGTCTCCCCTTAAAATATATGGCTGGGAACCATATTTGAAATAGTTTAAAAACACTCTTGTGACCAAAGAGGGTTGCAACAAAGTTTTCATTCAAGCACATGATTAACAACCATTTTAAAAAACCAAGCTAAAGACTTGTTCTGGGTTGCCTAGAGAAAGGATTTTTTTTTTTTTTAAAGGAAAAAATCCCTTTCCAAATTGGGTAAATCATGCTAACAGTATGTAAGCTAAGAACCCAGAAATATGTTAGGAAATAGCTGTCTAGTATATATAATTCTCACAGAACCATACTTGACAACTATTTCTGAACACAACCATTATAGCTAGTATGGCTCTGCTGACACTGTGGACAAGACCTGAAAGGCTAGAAGGGAAGGGAAGGAAAGACCTTAGTACTATATCTTGTAGTAAACTATAGTCAACCTTGGTCTGGTTGTTTTCTTATCTTAATTTCCTTTCAAATTAAATCATAACTGACAGAATAAGGAAAAGATAAACACATTTGGAGTTTGGGAGCAGAAAGTCTGACTCACTCCTATTTATGGTGCCTTCCTGAGTTGTGAATTGGAACAAAAGAAAAAAGTATCCAGTTAGATTTTTCATGCACATACAAAGCAAAAAGGGATACTGACTTAAACCTTCCTCTGTGACATCATTCTGAATGACTCTGTAAAGTTCCCTGCAGTAAAATATTTGCAAAGGTCATAGCATTTGGTTAGGCAGTTGAAATTCGTTTGGTGTCCTATGCACAGGATATTTGGATGAGAGTTTAATGTAATTTTCAGACTTTAGAGTTGGAAAAGTTATCAAACTAAGAGTGGAACCTTGATAAATATTGAAGAGGGATAGCTAGGAAGATTAAAACAAACCTGCAATGTAACTTTCTTCGGGTTGCTGAGTCCAATGAGGGTTTTCTTTCTTCCAAAAGGGATTGTGATCTGTTAGGAAAAAACATGCCCCTGATCAAAAAGAGAGTATGTAAAAATGGCATCTTTACACTCCACACAGATCTACCTGATCCCTCTGTGCCCCATGCTTAGAATCATATTGTATCTGCTTGCTTTTCTGAATTATATATATATTTCCATTGGTGTGCTGAGCCAGTTCACCTACCAAGTGGGAGGGGGACTTTGATTCTTTACCATCTTGTGGGTCAGCAAACTGTCAACTACATTCCAAATGCAGAACCTTTCATATTATTGATGATGCATAAACCTGGAACTCGTTCTGCTATGTCACTTAGGTGCCTTTGCAAATCCTACCCAGTGATTAAAATAAAATTTTAATACTTTGTACTTCTATAGCACCTTCCACCTAAGGATCTAACACTTAAAATGGGAGGGAAAAATACACATTTTCTTAATGAGCTTTATCAAATCACTTTGTTGTTGTTGTTAAGGATTCTTTTTTAAAAGTACAAACTTGTGGTAGTATCAGCTATACTACATGGCATGTACAAAGAGGAACAGTTCTTAAGGTTTACACAAAAATATTTAAAAGCATTTTATGCACTGTGCTGAGAGTTGTTTTCCGTAGAACATCTTATAGAATACTGGCAATTGTCATTTTACTGTTTCCAACATAAAAATATAGAGAGATACCCATTCCTTCAAATTTCTGACGGACACTAATATTTAGCTACACTCTGGGTTAAGTATCCCTACACAAATTCTTTTGACTTGCAGATACAAGTTAGGTTAAATAGTGAAGAGAAAGCATTTTCTCACACTGCTTTCCCCCCCCCTCCCAAGTGTCATCCAAAATGGTATTGTCATTATCTGCTACAATGAAATTCCTCATATGTTCATAGTGCACAGTGGGAATCTCTAAAATTGTCCCCTGTAGGTTCAGGTTCAGATTCAGCCCCTGAAGGTTCACTTGAGTTTAATTTCACCAATCACACAGGGATAGTTATTTTTGTTCTTGCTCAGCCTCTTTTTCACTCTCTGTCTGTTGCACTTAAGTCCACATTAGCACTGACCATTCCTGCATGCAAGCACAGAGCAACACAAACACCACAATGTCTAAGACCTTAGGTGGGTCGCTTGCTTCAAGCCAATTTATTCACATTTGCAATGGTAAGATTGATTTTTATCCTGCACTTCCAAGTTTATTTAACTGATTTCAGTAACTGCCACAGACGTGGGGCTGAGAACGTCTTCAAGGTTGCTGTCATTTGGAATTTTATGTCCTTCATTTTCTTTCACTCTGTATGCCTGTCACATCAGCTTAACTGTGAGTAGCATACTAGCCAGTACCTCTGGCATACTGTATATTAATAGAATATTGATATAACCCAAATACTGTTGTGGGATTCATCATTTGGTAAATCCTCTGCCGTCTGCAGTTTTACAGAGTCATTTAATTAGCAATTTTACAACCTCCTATTCTCTCATTAAATTAATTAATAATTAAGTTCAAATATAGGCATCTTTAATGTCATAATTATATTTCAGTTTTATGGTCACCAGAGTTTAGCTCATTAGGCTGGGTACTCATAAACCATAGCTCTGTTTAGGGGCTGAGGCACTGCTACACAGGTAGATGGATTCCATTTGGTATTTTAATCTCTTTCCCCTCTCTCTCCTCCCTCCTCCCACGCGCTATAGCAGCAATGGCATTTTCCTGTGACAGTTCTGTCTTTTTTCCATTCATATATAAGGTTGTTTTTTTAAAAGCCAACCACCAACAATACACACGTCCTTAGAGGCCCCCTATTACTCATCACTGGAACAGCCGTTTGATGATGTCCTATGGTTCCTCTGCTCCCTTGTAGGCATTGGGGACTACCACCTTCAATCTTTGGCATTTAACACAGACAAAATATCTATAGCATACTATCTAGCGTATTGTACTTCCTATTTGACTGTATGATTTACAAAGGCAAAGGCCTTAGTAATGGCATTTCACACAGTATGATATGTTGCACATTGTTTTATATGTAGTGGATTTATTTCAGTCATTATCACTGATTAAACCAGCTTAGTTGAAAAGGCAAAGAAAAACTTGGCTTTGAAATTGTTCTTATTTAATTTTGTTTGCCTTCACATAACCCAGGACAACACTAATTATCTCTTTAGTGTAGCTTATATTTCTAATGTAATTCATATGTAAATTGTAATTTAATTCATACGGGAATGTTTGTGTTCCTTGCATATTCTCAGTGAAGAGCACAAACAGTGAATTAAAACTGTCTGGAAATGAAAACTTTATGCTGCCTTTTTTGAACGGTCATTGATTTGTTTCAGTTTGTTGTTTCTATAACAGATCTCATTTCAAATCGGCCAGTGAAGGCCAACACTTTCAAATTCCAATGCCTAAAATTAGGTGCCTATCTCCATATTTAGGCACCTTGCCCTGCCCTTCAAAAGGCACTTAGAACTGTGGGTCTTCTCTGCCTCTAAACATGATGTCATTTTCATTTAGGAACCTTACTTTAGACACCATGAGTTTGAAGATCCAAGTTGCGTGTAAAATCTTGACTGACATTTTCAATCTAGTAGTTTTTACTCCCTTAAAAAAAAAACAACAAAAAAAACCACCACTTTTTTGAAACTGTGGACCAATCTGTGGACCAATCCTATTGGCAGTCCTATAAAATCCTATCCTTCCTAAAGCAAAGTGATCTTTTTGATGGACAAGTAAAATCTCATTCATGTTTTCATTATTAGAGAAAGGTCATGCAAGAAGATATTGTGCTTGGAATGATATATTTTTATGACAATTTTGCAATGCTGCCCTATTAAACCATAAAATTAACTCCAGTGGATCTACCTCTAGCACGCACCAAAAACCCTTCTGTTTTAAATAAACTCAGACTCACAAAGAAGAGCTTCAAAACATTTTAAGTACGATGACCAATATATGCAGGCTAGCATATATACATATTAATATGAGATATGTATTATCCATACCATATATATACACACATTAAGCATCAACAACATTAAGCACAAATATTGTAGCAGCAATATATAGCCTAAACTAGCCTATACCATAATCCTGTTCACTAACATAAGAATGGCCATACTGGGTCAGACCAACGGTCCATCTAGCCCAGTATCCTGTCTTCTGATGGGTGACCAATGTCAGATGTTTCAGAGGGAATGAACAGAACAGGACATTTTATCAAGTAATTTATGCTAGGTATCCCATAACTCTTTGCTTTTGCTGAAGTAAGCATTTGACATAAGCAGATACGAACCTTGAGATAGGGAAGTACCTTCATGGACCAGTACCTGGAATGTTAGTATCAAAAACGAAGATAAGGAAGGAACAGAACAAGTTAAGAAACTGTGACAAAATGATAGGTTGGATTTTAATGATGTGTAAAGAGAGGTGTAACTTGTAAAATCATCATATAAATGATAGCAGCTGAAATGTGTAACTCTGGGGAGTTCACCTTTTGCCTAAAGTGAATGTAGCATTGCTGCACAAGATGGCTTCTTGGATACTGGTATTGTATAGAACCTTTTTTCCTGCATTATATTAATAAACCTGACTCACATTGGTTATTTGGTCTCTTGAGTATATTTCATAGTGAACCAATGTGTGGTCAAACAGTTGACTATACAATTTATCAACAAACAATATAGATTAAGTACACATGCAGCCATTGCCTAACGTAACTGGTAAGATAAGGCACAGAAGCATGAAAGGCACAGCTAGAGTTTAGAGTTCAAATTAAAGAGTAGTTTACACTGAACAGAGGCATTGCCATGAGGTCATGTAATTTACAATGTCCAAGGTAAGAGTCACAGGTGAAATTGCCATTCATAGTCCATAAGCAAAGCCTCACTTACTCGATCAACAAATAAATCAAATAAGATGTCTGTTTTGTAACCTCAGTGAAAGTCCTTCATGTTTGCACGGCGCTGCCCCCACTCCCCCCAAGAGCGAAGACAGCTATGGAGGAGGGAGAGTGGTTGGATCAAAATAATTACTTTGCCCCACTGAGTTGGAATAAGAGCTGCCGGGGGCTACCCAGGAATGTACATGGGGTGCCTCATCTCCTGTTAGGGCCCACATTGCTGTAGAGTGTGGTATTCATGGCAATGTGAAATGAGAGGCTATAGAAAACTATACTAGAAGCCACATATAAAAGAAACCTGTTGAGAGTGATCTGCTGCCCAGGACGATTCTAAAGAATTTCCACCGGAAAAGGTTTTAATTTGTCTGTTTGCTCTTTGCTGATCTCATATGGTGTCACAGCTAGGAAAGAGGGGAATTTTTTTAATATTAAATATTGGTTTATTACTCTCTAGTGGTCATCAGTGGTCATATACATGAGTTCTTGGTCAGTTAACCATAACCACAGGGAGAAACACATGCATGCCTCATTGAGGCAAGTCCGAGGATTGTAGCTATGGATAGACACATCAATCCCCAACCACCACTACTCTCTTTATATTTTTAATGCAATATCTAGTCACATAAGGCTTCTTTACTCTTTTCTCTGATGCTCAGACAGATTTAAAAAAGGAATGCAAAGAAACCCAAACAGCATAGGATTGTTTAAAGAATAGACCAGAGAATGCACAAATGCAAGGGGGAGGAGGTGGAAAGGAAAAGTAGCTGATCAGGTTTTTGCTGCAGTCAGAAGGGACTTCATAAATGGTGTACCCTACATAGACTGACATTGTAACATCTTGGGCATAATTGCACTTATATTAAATATGCACACACACACACACCATGACGACATAAGAGCTGTCCGAAACTATTTTCAATAATTGATTTGCTGTTTAATTGAACAGCATGACTGACTAACATAGCTCATTACTTTACTCATTAGTTAATTATCGAAGAAAGTAGGACAAGTCAATAAAACAGAAGGCTGTAAATTCCAACACTAATTAGCACCATTTCCTCAGAGACATATTTAAGGGCAGATTGGCTACTCCAATGTCCCAGGACCTTGTAGATGAAGGGAAGGGTAGATTTACCATAAATCTAGATTACAGGCAAGTAGAGTAGTAGGAAGTAAGCAGACAAGCAAACAGGTGCCGAGCTACTGCTTAGTGCCCTGTTTAAACTAAAATATTGGAATGTATTCAAAGTACGATTTTCTATTTAAAGGAATAGAGTGAGGATCCATATTTAAAAATGAACTATCCAAATTAATGTACCACAGAGCACGTTTGCCTCTTCTAAACTCTTCCTCTCTTCATTTTTCCAATTCAAAGTTTTGGAGCATCTTTATATTCATTAGAAAACTTCGTGTATGTCTGGATTCTAAAAGTAAAGTATTTTATGGAAAATTATAAGCTAGTCCAATGATGGCAAATGTATCCATTGCCCTCATTATTTATTTGTATTGCTCTTATAAAAAGTCTGAAAAACTTTTTGGGGCATAATTTTATGATTCAAGTAGATCTTCAGTTAAACCAAAAAAAGTGATTATATATATATATAAACCCACTATCACCAGGGAGGAGGAGGTGTGTGTGTGTGTGCCCCTCCTCCCCCACAAGTTCAAAGAGACTATTGTTTGCTCACTAAAAAAAGTTAAGTCTCAACAGTTGCCTTTTAAAAACCAGTTAGAAGACAGGGAATACAAGAAAGGTTCTCTTGATATACTACAGTTGGAAAGTTTGGTCAAATTTGATTACAAGCAACCTCCAGTCATTGAGGGATAAAAGAAGCATGACTGTTTTTCTTTTGTGTTCTGCAGGTAACAACATATCTTCTGGATGTTCCTTTAAGAGACTATGTTGAAAATCTAATTTTCTAGTTAGATAATGCTTTTGCTATCCATTTTTATTTATCTAAGATTAACTAAACAAAAATCACCTTTTAAACAAAGCTTTCATTTTAGACCTTCACTTTAAACTGTTCGCATTTCATTACTCATTGTAAAACCACAACAAACTTCTGTTTTTGACATACTGGGTTTTTGCCTGCAGTACTTATTTTCAAGATACAAGCTGTGATATTTATATTTTTTAAAGTACTAGTACCAAGCCAAAATATTCTCAAGATTGTGTGGTTTCAGGTTTTTTTTTTAAATCAGCATACTTGAGAATCAGGCCTCCGGTGCTAATAAACTAAGACTGAAACTTAGGGGGGGAAATGCAGTTGTGTTGTTTAATGGAAAGCTCCTGGTTAGAATAATAAAACAAAAATTCTCTAATGATTTCAGTAAAACTTAAAAAAAAAATTGTGGTATTTTATTATTCATGTTTGTATGGCTGTGTGTGTGTGTGTGTATGTTTCAATGTGGTGTTCATGTTAGTGAAGTGGTAAAGTTGTCCATGCAACATAAAACCGGCCTGGGAGAGAATTGAGAGAAAAAACGTTCCACAATTAGAAGCTCTCTTAATGTATGCAAGTGCCCCTGTCTGCAGTTCCCAGGCATTCAGAAATAGAGATTCAGTGCTGATGAAGTGGGAGTATGTAATGTGCACCTACCAACATTTGAAAGTTACAAATGGGAAAACAAAGAAAAAGAGGGCTATGCTTTCTACCTCTGCATGATCAGGAACATTTCTGAAGGAACAGTACAGGACAACTGTACAAATACTTACTTAAAAAAACAGAAGGTGAAGATTTTCAAAAGTGATTAGTGATTTTGGGTGCCAAACATGACATACCTTAAAGGGGCCTGATTTCCAGAAAGTGCTGAGAATCCATCCTGTTATAATCAGGTCCCTTCAAAAAAATCCAAAGTTGCCTCAGTTTCTGAGAAGCTACCTATATCATTAGTCCCTTGTGAAAATCTTGGCCTGGACAAAATAGGAAATAGGAAAGAAAAAAAAATGGAACATGCACTGTACTGAAAGGCCTAGTAGCATCTAAGGCTATGACTAGGTTGCAGTGGGAGGTATGGTTGCACACGTGTAGACATACCTGAGCTAGCTTTAATCTAGCTAGTGCAAGTACTAATAGCAATGAAGCCATGGCAGCACAGAATAGCCACCTGAATAAAGGTCCCAGTCAGGCTTATACAGACAGACATTGTAGCACTGGCTTCAGCACAGGCTATTGGTACTTGCATGAGCTAGATTAAAGCTAACTCAGGTAGGTCTACATGTGCTGGAATCACACTCCTTTTGCAGTGTGGACATACTCTAAGTGCTCAGTGCTGCTGGCTGCCCTTACTCAGATAAAGCCACCTCTGACAGTAGGGTTGGTAGGATTCTGCAAACAATTATGCATGGAGATCTCCTTATTCACAAGGGTAGTCCTCCTGCTGTCAGTGGGACAACTCGTGAATAAAGTTACTCCTGACCATACGTGTTGGATAGGAGAAGGTTAGTACTATAGCGTGCTGTATGCTTTTTGGAAATTGAAGCAGTCTGGTGGTTGCTGATCTTTTCTCAAGCTCTGATTGCCTGTTTCCTCATGATTGCCTGCATTCTACTCTTCTTAGCACTGGTCTACGTGCGTGTGTGTGTATATGTGTGCACGCGCGCACGGTCTTTCTATTGTTCGTCTAATTTTGACCTGCTCGGTGTTTTGTCAGTGGCTCACTGTATTTAAGGGTTGTATTCTGATGACAACTGTATATGATCATTATTTTATACTCTGATTATAATCACACATGAATTAAATTGTATAGAAAGTTTTACATGTATGTTGCTTCAGTATGTTTTTCTGCTGTGCTCCACTCATACGAATTTGAAAGCCATACAATTTAATTATAGATAGGAGCTGTTATGATGTGAACTGTATAGATGTGACAACCCAACAGTGGGCCACTCTGTATTACAATAATCACTAAGACTTACTGTACAACTCAGTTGCTTTGTACAACTATAATAATGCATTGTTGTTTCACTTACCATTACAACACATCTATAAGACCTTTCCTTTTGTGACTTTCATATACATTTAACAAGCATAATTTTTTCCCATTTTAAATGCTTCCAATACTGAATACACAGGTGATTACCTAATGCAATAACTAGAGTTTTCCACTCCAGCCTACGTACAGTACATACGCAGGCTTGAAATCTTAGGTGAATTTTCAGTGGTCCTCCTTTAGAGATGGGGCCTCAGGCCTCTGCATCCTTTAATCAGCTGTAACTGGAGTGAAGCTGTCAACTCCTGCTTGTACTCTGTCAGCTTTAGTACCACTTAGAGCATCACTGACAAACATACAGTGCAAATTTAACAGTCAACCTGTGAGCTAGCAAAGCAGCTTGTGGAACAAACTTTCTAGAGTTACAAGTCATCCATTGTAGAGAGTGTAAAATGAAGCACAACATTTTCTATCTGGCTAAAAGGGTTTGTTGTGGTTTTATCTGGGAAAAAAAAAAAACCCAAAACCAACCAAACAAACATTTGTTGCCATTATTTCCTACCGATAAAATTAGAATTCTATATGTTGGGCCAGAGTTTTTCCATGCATCAAATCCCTCTCGGCACAGGACATTGCAAGCACCTGTTCCACCTCCCTGATTCCATGACTCGATAGGTGCTACTCACAGCATGAATCAGAGCAGCCTATTATTGTTGTCATGTCAATTATTCATTCTGAAATGTTTGCTCAGCTCTAGTATCTGCATAAGTTTCCCATGAAGAATTTAAAATTTCAAAAAAATAAAGATAAATTTCACAAAATGATGGCAAAGAATATTTCTGGCACCCAGGGCCGGCTCCAGGTTTTTTGATGCCCCAAGCATTTTTTTTTGGGGGGGGGGGGGGGGGGGGAGGGGGGAAGTGCTGCCTCTGAAGCAAAAAGTGCCGCCTGCAAAGGACCGGAATGCTGCCCCTTGAAAAGGGCCGCCCCAAGCATATGCTTGCAATGCTGGTGCTTAGAGCCGGCCCTGCTGGCACTGGATTTCAAAAATAAATCCATCCCCTCCTCCCCCCCCAAAAAAAAACTGTTTAAAAATGCCTACCCATTTATTTCCTTCAAAGTTTTTTGGGGCAGCTACTGATGACACTGGGTCTGCTGTCCCTGTTGTAAATGCATTACCATTTTAGCTAAAGGTGAGAAAAATAAGGTGGATCACGTTGCATGTGTATGTCAGAAGGGTGTAGGGGAAGAGACTAGTAAGGCTTCCTGTCAAGTCAAAGCAGTCTCTAGCACTCAGTTTACTCACACTCCTTAGGATAATGTCAATGCAGTAGGGAAAATATTGTAACATTACAACACTGAGCTCCAATAACTGCACTGACTCTTTGGGACTTCATTGCTTGCTGCCCATAATGCAGAAGATTCACTGAGCAGGGTTCCTCCCTAACTGCTGCAAATAGGGTGACCAGATGTCCTGATAAAATCCCACCGTGCACCCATCTGCACCTTTAGGCACCAAAATACCTTTTTAAAATCTGGCTCTGTTACCATAACGATTAATGACAAGGGATGTTGACCAGCAAACTCACTATTCTATGGAGTGAAACACAGATGCAGAAAAGTCAGGGAGAAACACTTACAAAGTTCAGAGTGTGAACATTTCAGGCAATGCTTGCAAAGAGAACATTTAAAACTTGCACATGGTGCTAGGCCCGCCAATTTTCAGAAGAACAAGGAAATGGCCCAGTGGGATGCCAGAAGAAGAGCCAATGATGGCCCTACCCTCAGCCACTACTCACTGAACATAGGAGAGCTAAATGAGGAAGAAATAAACACTCATATATATTCCCATTTTGGAAAGCTTTATATTCTGCAGCTAACTATCATAAATTCTCACTGTCTCTCCCAATCAATTCTCCCCCTCATTTAGCCAATAAATCAATCAGAAGAAAAAAATAAAGTCAATCACTCTATAAAAAATTAACCACCTCGCTTATCAAATCAGTTCGTCCTTCTCTCCCCACTATCCGATCAATATGCCCTTCTTCTGCATCTCTTCAATAGCCAGCGGATCCATAGGAAGAAGCCTGGAAGGCATCCTTCCTCTTCATTAACTCACCATGCCTGTGGGGAGCCACCATGCGGAACTTCAGTCCTTTGTCCCCATAGCTGGGGAGAGAAGCCCCAGTGAGAGCATCTCTTGTCTCTCTGTCTCTCTCTCTCTCTCACACACAGCCACTCTTCTCCTTCCTCTTACGTGAAGAGGCAGGCAGTGGTGCTCTGTCTTGATACACATCCCAACCTACAGGCAGTGTAGTAGTGAGAGTTGTTCCCATCTTGTGTTAGATCTATTTGAATCCTGGGCTTATGCCCAGGCCCACCTAAAACAAAAAGACCAGCACCCTCAACCAACAGGAGAGGTCAGAGCAGGGCCGGCTCCAGGCACCAGCTTACCAAGCAGGTGTTTGGGGCGGCCACTTCGGAGAGGGGCGGCACGTCCAGCTGTTTGGCGGCAATTCGGCGGACGGTTCCTCACTCCTGCTCAGAGTGAAGGACCTCCCACTGAATTGCCACTGCAGATTGTGATCGTGGCTTTTTTTGTTTGTTTTTGTTTGGTGCTTGGGGCAGCCAAAACCCTGGAGCCGGCCCTGGGTCAGAGACCCCTTAGTACAACAAATTACAGAGGGGGAGGGATAGTTCAGTGGTTTGAGCATTGGCCTGCTAAACCCAGGGTTGTGAGCTCAATCCTTGAGGGGGCAATTTGGGGATTTAGTTGGGGATTGGTTCTGCTTTGAGCAGGGGGTTGGACTAGATGACCTCCTGAGGTCCCTTCCAACCCTAATAATCTATGATTCTATGACAATACATAAAAAGACAGGGTGATTGGTGCCCTTCTTTTGACTCTGAGAGGGACAACAAGCAGGGAAACCCAGACAACACCCACTGCTCCACAAAGGAGTCCCAGGAGACAAATCGGTACCACCCAGAGGAACACTGACCAGCTACATGAAACAATAAAGGAATTAAATTAGGCCCCACAGTCTGAGAGCAACTCCCCATCAAACTTCCCTGTCCTGGTGGATGGCAATCTTGGTCAGTACCAGGAGGAAATTGATTAGGAGGGCTTAAGACTTAGCGAGTCCGCAGATGGTGTGTGCTAACTGGAACAAGTGTGGTGAAAATGCAGCCAGAACAGAGTCTGCAACCTGGCACACTAAATGATATGTGACAATGTTTCCCTCTTGCTGCGAAGCGGGCAAGTATTGGGATACACTGAACCATTCCAGCCACGCGCCTGGCTCTGCAGAGGAACTACCAACATATGTGCTGGTTGGCTGTGGAACCAGGGTGCAATAAAGGCTGGCCCACCATGTGGTCGCAGAAAAAGTGAAAAACAAGAATAAGAGAAGCATGTAGACAGCTCCTGCTACTGGTACTGAAGTGGTGACAGCTCGGATGTGAGACTGAGCAGTCTCCTTCCTCTTATCCATGGCAGCTGCAAGCACCAAGGTCGCTTCCAGCTCTATGCGATAGGTATATCTCCATATATAAATGTTGATAAATCTTTGCAACACCAAAGTATTCTAAAAGACAGCTTACAATGTAAATATACATTTATATAATCTTAACTTTTTTATATTATACATATACACTCTCCTGTTATTCATTGCTTCTGACTCAGTTTTCTTGGAAATTACAATGAACAATTTAGAGACCTTGAACGTATCAAAACTGCTGTTTTTTTTTTTTTTTTTTTAAGATATTAAAGCAACAGGAATAAGCAAACACAATTTTAAGGCTGAAAACTGAGACACAGCCTTAACTATGATGTCACTACTAGTCCACCACACGTGTTTATTTTAAAATCACAACTAATGAGGATTCCCCAGTACCAGATTGACAGGGGTACCTTTCCTAGGTACTGTCTTCCAGACTGTTGAGCTGCACTGGGATTCCCTTGATGAGCCCCATTTTTCATACCAAGCACACAGTTCTGTAAGAAATGTAAGGTTGGGGTGATATCCATAAACCAGTTAGCTATGCGAGTTAATCTGTTCACAAGGGTGAGATTGTGGTGGGAAGAGAAATCCATGACAATGGACGCAGTGTTAGTGGGCTGGCAGATTTTAAGACACAAAATGCTTGTATCACACTCCTAATACTTGTGCGTGTGTGTTTTTAAGGCAGACCCAAACGCACACAAGAAGATAGGAGATCTTAAGACAAATTCATTTCAGTGCTGTGTGGTAACAAGGAACAACGCTGACATGTAAGTTGGCCAGAGAGATATTTTCACACTGTTCCCCTTGAGAGGCGTATTTTCACCAACCATGGCATCTATGGCTCCTTCTTCCTCCCTCTCACCCCCCACCACCACTTTCCATTCAGTTCAGGACAATAAGGCAGTCTCCTAGGCACCTTGTTTTGCAGGCCCCAGGGAGGAAGTGACAGAAGGCTTCCCTTATTTACCTTAGCCGTTTCCCCGTGTAATCTGGTTAATCATGTGGCTAATCGACAACACAGAGGATCCCCCCACACTGTGCTCCACAATGACGGCTTATTCATATTTTGTACAATAGAGTGTTTAAGTCATTCCACGCTTTGACAAGAACATTGGGCTTGCTTTGTTTTGTTGCTCTTGGGAGGTTTTGCCTACCCCACCCTCTCTTTCATACAGGCATATATTCCAGCTCTCGCCTGCTGCAGCTGGACAAGGGAAGAGCTATTATTTTGTTTTGCTTTTTAAAACCAATGAATTGATTATTGTGGTGTAAAGCATGTGTTAAAACAGTCCCCACATGTATGCATATATTAGCCATTTGCTACTTCAAAGCAAGGTGACCTAAGAGTCCACAGTGTTCTTGCTCTTCTGGACAATCTGTTGAGCACAAAAGAAAATACTAAATAAAAGGAAGTCAAAGACTGTCTGTATATTTACATGGTTTACTATTCTGCATCGAAGTTCTTCACACAGAAAATATATCTATATCCCAATATACTGTAGTCATAAAGGTAGCTTACACCCTCGTTCTATGACTGAGGATGATGTATATCTGAAATCTATACAAAACTATATCTTTGAAAATTGCCTCCCGACTATATTACTGGTATGCAGCCATGGGGCCGGATCTGTTGTGTTACACACATGCAACTCCCCTTGACATCTGTTACAGATTCACAATGTATTGATGTCAATAGAATTACATAGATGATACAGTGTGATCTTATTCCCAGACAATTCAATGGCAAAACTCCTGATGACTTCGGGGGTACAGGACCAAGCCCTATTAGAAGGCACAGTTTTTGTTTTGAACATAGAAAAGCATTAGGGAATTGGAAGGTTCGTAGACTTCTACTGTTAGGTCACAGGTTCTCCTCCAGTTATGGAAAAAAGTCAGCATGTTCCAATGTCAGTTTTGTAGCTTGTGTGAAATGGATTGGTGGTTCTAGATTATATTTATATACAATTTAAATGATTCATCACAGATGATCTCACCAGAAAATTAAGTTAGGTACCTTCGTTTGCAGACTCAAGCAAAAATGCCAAAGAATGAATAAAGAGGTAGACTGCATAAACACTCACAACCCTAGAGGTGCTCTGGTTTGAGGCACAGTGGTGGAACAATGTGGGCAAGCTTGTACTATTGTTGCCCACCAGGAAAGAGTCCTGCTAATCTGGTAGCTTTCACGAGCACTCAGTTCACTTCTTTTTTTAAGCTAAATGCATTTTACCGATGTTGGTTTTTTGAACTCTGGTTATGAACTTGTCTGCTTAGCTTCAGGTGAGGAAACCACATTCATCACAATTTGAAGCGAGTGCAGCTCCACTGATTTAAAGGTGGGGTTTATGCTTTACAGCAGTGACAGTGTCCCCAGAAACGCCCGAGCCATATTCTATTGAAATCACCCTTCTGAGGTTAAATAACATCTAGGCTATGCAGAAAAATTCCTTTTAACTTTTACACCCAAAATAGAAACAGTGATTAGTATAGTTTGAATTTAAAAAAAATGTGGGCCTCATCTAGGTGCTGCTGCTTACAACTAATAATGCACAAGAAGATATAAGCGTATGTTGAATGCTTTGCCATAGTGCAGGTATGCCATAAATTAATCTCACTCGCTCCTAATGAGATGCAGAATTTTTGGTTCTTAAAACATTTGTAGCTTGGTAAAGTGGTTGTGAGCAAATTTTATTTGCTTATTATATTTAAAGTCACTTAAAGGAATCATGCAAAAATATAATGATATAACAGAGCAGTTGTGACTATAAACTACAGCTTATACAGAGAAACTGAGATTCATCACTGACTCAATCAATATATAGATAGTAAATAAAGAAGCTTAACTACCTCTTGTAACTAATAACTGCCTCTTCCAGGAAAGGCTGTGTTTGGGGAAATAGTCTACACGGTCACAGGTTTTTGTTTTTGTTTTGTTTTGTTGTTGTTGTTGTTTATTACCAAAAGAATGAGACAAACGAAGGCCATGATGCTGACTCCTACTGAAGTCAGTGAGTCTCTAAACACATGAAGCTTATGGCAGATCCAGATAGAAAGTTTCCTTTTATCTTCTAGCAGTGAGGAAACCCATCTCAACTCCACCACTTTATTAGCACCTTTCCAGCACATTATCCTTGCCCTAATCCTCCTGGCACTTTAGGGATTCAGGGTCATTAGAGCACTTGAAGGGTTGATGTTATTGTGATGGAGGTGTGAATTGATCCCTAAGATGACAACCAGTGACAAGGGTACTTCATTAGTCTGCTACTTTGCCTCTTAATTGCAATTGATTAGTCTGTCTGTTAGAAGAGGCAAATTGGCTGCTTTGGTTCTTGTCATGTACTACATAGCTCTCTATGGCCCCATTTTAGAACCCTCTCTCATGCAAGTATTCGTTCCTTATATAAACAGGCCCACTGACTTCAGTGGGAATACTCATGTAAGTAAGGGTGACAGGATCGGACCCTTCGTTGCCTTTATTTTGGAGTTTTGTCTACCTTTCCCTTTGGCAGAATTTCTGTTTAAAACCCTCCACTAATGAATGGTGGAAAAGAAGAAAAGGAAACAGGCAAGAATCAAGGATTATCTTTATCCAAAGACCTTTTTAAAGTCATGCCTTTATCTACTGCTTGAATGGATTTCCTGATGGATGAGTTGATTCTCAAGTACTGTACACCGTTAATAATATACATTTTAATACCATCTGTCCCTGCCAGGGTCACACATGCTACAAGACTGGATTGCTGTTGACCAAATACATGGAATATTGGGACATGCAAAGCATCTCTGCCAGCAATGAAGTAGTGCACGTGCTATTAAAATTATAATATTTTAGTGCCTAACTTCTTTGTTTTTTCAAACAGGGTGCTAAAATAGAACAATTTTAGCCCAGCAGAGAATGTTCTATTACATTTACTTATCTATGACCACTGTTGGATTATCTTTATTTTCTAAAAAAGTAAATGTATTTATTAACAAGAGTCCTTCGTAGTAAAATAAAACAACATGACTGCAGATCTCTTAAATCATCCACTCATTTTTATACATCTTATATCAAAGCAAGGGAAAAGCAAAATAATTCTTTCCCCCCCCAAAAATGAACCAGTACCTCAATTACAGTCCGTTACAAAAGCAATTCTTTGATCTTAAGTTAGCAAAAGTATCGACCTTAACAAATATCCTCACTTGGATTCTGTTTTAGAAACATCACCATTTGAATCTAGACACTGTGAAATCCTGACCCTATTGAGGTCAGTTGGAGTGTTCCCATTAAGTTCAACAAGGCCAGGATTTCACCCTTTAACTTTTTAAAATGGTATATGTCTCATGAAGCAAAGGTGTGTGTGCTGAATAAAAAATGAGCAATACTGTTCACTCATTCAGCACAGTCCTGATCAAATCATGGAGAAACTTTCTAACCACTAATATAATATTCCCATCCCTCCCTTCCTACTCTAACCCCTATTTAGATCTCTTGTGTGGGCTTTCTGCTTCCCTATTTCAAAAGTCTGAGGCTGTTGGAAACCTTTAATTATTTTTTTTTTACTAACATTAATTAGAGAATGATAGACATTAGTAATGGAAAATACCCAAGGTATTAGTTCATCCCCTCCCAGTGCAAAATAATTCCCTACAGTATATTTTCTTGTGCATGGTCCTATCCAACAGAAACAAGATTTCCTCCACTTCTTTTGAGACAATTCCATAGTCTAATACAGTTCTCTATTTAGGTTTCTCCCTCCTGGTGTCTAGCCATACTGATTTGTGCTATGATCCTATCATGTTTCACAAGCATTGGTCCTGCTTAGTATTTGAATCATAGTCCTAAAGTTGTCTAAACTTAATTTGGTTTAGTCAGTGGAAACTCCTGGGTAGATGTTCCTATTTCAGGTTAAGAGTGGCTTGTTTCAATGTAGCTTAAGCCAAATGTAAGCTAAACTGAAATAAACCTGGTTTAAACCAAAATAAAATAAAAAGTGTCCATCCCAGCTATTGGAGGTGCTGTCATTGGGGACATATTTTCAGCTGATGTCCCGACTACTTGCTGAAGAAGACAAAGGCAGGAAAACACATGAAGTATATAGGTGGACCCAATCTGTGGAATGGACAAGAATATCATGTAAGTTAGAAGGGGGAGCCTCTCTGGGAGAGAAAGGGGACCTGTTTAGAACTCTCAAAGCTGCTTCCTAAATAAATCTTCTACATTTGTTTTTCATGTCCTGCCCCAGTATACATGGCTCTTGGGAAACAAGAAACAATCACTTTTTGGAACAGAGGGAAGTTCATTCTTGGAAGTAGAAGATAGAAAAGACTAGCAAAAGCATTGAGAGAAAGTTTCCATGACCAGGCTTGGTGATGGGATGGGAAGAGAGTGAGTGAGTGTAACCTGCCCTCACTATCTGTGGCATGATCACTCTGATAGGTCAGTATTCAATTCTGGCAATGACTTCTGGAGCTGAATCTAGTTAGCTTATGAAATAAACGGTGAAGGGATGATTTGATCACAGTCCATGTACAGGTCTATAGGTAACAGAAATTTGATATCAGAGGGCTCTTCAATCTAACAGACAAAGACATAACTAGATCCAATGGCTGGAAGTTGAAATTAGACAAATTCAGTATAGAAATAAGGTGCACTTTTTAACAGTGAAGGTAATTAGCCATTGGAGCGACTTACCAAGCGTTGTTATGGATTTCCATCACTGGTGACGTTTTAATCAAGATAGGATTTTTTTTTTTTAAGATTACTCTAGTTCAACCACAGCTATTGTACTTGAAGCAGTAATATAGTGAAATCCCATTACCTGTGTTATGCAGGAGGTCAGACTAAGTAATCACACTAGTCCCCTCGGGCCTTAAAAATTTACAAATCTCTAGGGGAAAAAACTTTCCCAGGTCCCACAGATTTCATCCCATTCCCCTGATGGCTTCCTTAGTTTTCTCCCCTCCCATGTAGATTCTTGGTTTTTCACCTAGTCACTGCGGAGTCAGACTAGAGCCCTGTGTGGGACTTTTTTTTAATCCTGCTCCCACAATTAAGGCAGTGGGTCCTGCAGGACCCACAGGAGTCCAGTCCCACTGTAGGGCTCTACACTAGTCCTGTGCGCAGGGCTCTAAGTCAGACCTCTGAATCTCCGGATCCCAAGAATACCGCCTTACTCTGCCCCAAATGCCAGACCACACCTCCTTGACTACTCCCAACTGATTACACATGATCTAATCAGGAGGCACTCAAGCAACTTTCCTAAGAAGGTAGCTGCCAGGGCCGGCTCCAGGCACCAGCTTAACAAGCAGGTGCTTGGGGCGGCCAAGGGAGAGGGGCGGCACGTGCGGCAATTTGGGGGCGGCAGGTCCCTCACTCCCGCTAGAAGCAAAGGACCTGCCGCCGAACTGCCGCCGCCGATCGCGGCTTCCCCTCCCAACCCCCCAATTGCTGCCGCCGGTCGTGATTGCAATCGTGGTTTTTTTTTTTTTTTTTTTTGCTTGGGGCGGCAAAAATGCTGGAGCCGGTCCTGGTAGCCGCACATGATTGTACAGAGAAATAAAGCACCTCCTCCCCTGGAAGTAGGCTGATGTGATGTACTGGTGTTAGCAGTAATCAGGATTTCTCATTTGAGGGCTAGTCATTTGGATAGGCAAAGCTCAGGAAGTTCTGGTCAGATTGATAGTTCAGTTCAAAACTCTGACATTTGGATTAAAGCAGTACTGAAATGAATCTTATATTTGACATTTAAAATACTTTCAAAAGGAACCTTTTCCACTGCCTGTAGTTTCCTAAATCATAGCAGAACGTATTGCCATGGCAGAATGGCATGAGAAATTACTCTCCAACTGCTTCTGTGTTTTCCCACATTATGACTAAAGACATGAGTCTCTGAATCATTATACATAATGCAAGAGCATCATGCATAATAAACCAATGATGCAATAGAAGAGTTTTGAAAATTCATTTGCCATGTACTTTGGCCAACATCCAGATTTAAAATATGGTATACAACTGCATCAATTGAGAAAGTGTCGTCTTTGGAAGGGACGGTCTGATGGCTAAGTCACAGGACTTAGTGTGACTTAGGAACTGTCTTCACAGTGTCACAGTCTGGACTACGGGGATATGAATTGTAGAGTGCTCTAAAAAAAATTGTATTCTAGCTGCCACATGTAGACCCTGCTAGGAAACTAGAAAGATACCTAATTCGCATTAACATAATCATGTTTGAAACGGGACTGCATCAACGTGAACTATGTATCTTTTAGTTTAAGCCCACAGGGTCTTTGTAGGGCAGTTAGCGTGTAATATGTTAGAGTGCTTTAATGTAATTTTCCATACCTTGTAGACAAGCCTTTAGACTTCCTTTGTGACACTGCCAAAGTCACTTAAGATAATGTTTTCAGAAATATCCACTATTTTTCTATGTAATGGTTTTATACTGCCTCCCACCACTACGGTACCTGAGCACCTTCCATGAAAAAACAATACAATGATAGCAATATTGAAGTTCCTAGTGGACTTCATAGATTCTGTGGCTCTTGACCCTTTGGGGGGTAAAAACCCTTCATAGGGTAGGGTGTTCAGGTTGGTTGGTGATTTGTTTGTTTGTTTTGGGTCCATACCTTGGGACACATATTTAAGCTGACTTAAGCCTTGGTACAGACACTGCTACGTTGATGGAGGAATTATTCCATCGACCTTGCTACTGCCTCTTGAGGGGGTGGTTTTACTATAGCACAGTGGAGCCACACCTTCCGTCATTGTAACAAGTGTCTGCACTACATAGCCTCAGTTAAGAACAGTGTCCAAGGGATTTTTAGGGTCCTTGACCACATTGCCATCCACTGATTTTCAATTAACCTGATCCCATAATTATAACACAATTGTACAATCAGAAAATTCCACTGCTCATAACAATTTATAGACATAAGACATTATGACCCATTGTGCTTAAATTCTTGTACTCAATCATATTATCTGTCTGGTCCACACTAGTGGTCTCATCTTTTAAGCTCCATGATATACAACTTTGTAATTGCCAGCGATTAAATAAAATGTGCTTGATAAGTTACATTTTTGTTCAAATCCTTTGAAATGAATTCAAGTACCATTGAAGAAAAAAAGCGGGGGGGGGGACACATTTTTGTAGCACTGGCTTGCAGATATTTCTCCCCAGTCAGTACAACAGATTTACAGTGCTACTACCTGTGCTACGCCTGTTTTCTGAGATCTTCAGGCTTCAGGATGTTAAAATCCAGCATGTTTCATAAGCAATACATATATAGAAAACTGTGGAGAAGAAAGTGTCTGAGTTAATTTAGCCTAAGAATAAATATGGCTTTATTTCAGCCAAGGCCTCTTGAGACAAACGTTCAAGATTAGGCATGTGCCACTGCACATACACATTGTCCTGGACACTACAGGAAGTCAGGACACAAGGAATGTGGTTTAACTAGGCCGCAACCTTATGAAGTAATACATCTGGGCCGCATCTAGCAATAACCTACCCAATGCAGGTCAGCCTTCCTTGGTAATCCATGCCTCACAGTGGAGGGCTGCCATCAGCCTCACTACACCACCATTAGCCTGGTCCCATTGCTTGGAGCCCTCACCCATAACCATATGAAGGTTAAGGGTGAAGAGAGGGAGACAATATGAGCCCCATTCCTGTTACTCTTCTCCTAATCTGTTTTATCAGTGGATTGGACCCTCCTGTAGAACAATTATCTGTGACACACACCAAGCTGTGTCAAAATGAATTTTGAAGGCTAATTTACCCAGCGGGTTGCTGGACTTCTGAGAGGAAGGTAAAGAAACTTCACTCGGCCCAGGCCAGTCAGGCAGAGGGGAAAAATTCCTTCCCAGCTCCCAAGAGGCAACTGGTAGGATGCCCAGAGCAAGGCCCCTAACCTGGTTCCATTGTAATCCTGAGAGGAGGTGGGAGGAAAGGGAGCTTTCCTTCCCAGCACAGAGTGGCATCCCCAGCAAGGGAAAGAGTTTATAAGCCCTCCCCTTGGGTGTGAAGGAGCTAGTAGGCTTATGCTGCACCCTTCTGTCTAGTCAGCCTTAAACCTATGAGACATCTGGCTACCCAGAGGAAGGGACGGGAGTGCAATCGTTAAAGATGCCAATGATTTTTGGCCCAGACAAACTCTCCCTACCTTGGAGGCTGCAGAGGGGCATGTATACATGCAAGTACATGGTGTGCTCATTAAAATCAGGTATTTGCTTCCACAGATGACCAGGTGTGTTTATGGATGTGGCCTTTCAAATACGTGATTACAAAAGGCATATGGAAAAACCTGAAAGAGTACTGAATAGAATTAATAGGAGATAAAACTGTTTTATCTCCTTTCTTCAAGTAATTTTTATTTCTTTTTATTTACACTATGGGTTAAGTCGACCTAAGTTATGCAACTCCAGCTATGTGAATAACATAGCTGAAGTCGATGTAGTTTAGGTTGACTTATTGTGGTATCTACACCATGCTGGGTCGACGGGAGAAACTCTCCTGCGACTTACCTTTTCTTCTCGTTCCGGTGGAGTACCGGAGAGTAATAGGCGGTCGATTTAGCGGGTCTTCGCTATACCCACTACATCAATCCACAGTAAGTGTAGACATGCCCTTAGGCTACAGCTACACTGCACACCACTTCCAGTGGAGTGTAGGATATGTGTAGCTACGTGCCACAGTGAAAAGTAGGCTACAGCCTCACGGTGGTGCGTAGTTACATATACCAGTGAAAAACTCTGTCAGGGCAGAGGCAGTGGGGAAAGGCTCAGCAGCAGGGAGCTGCTGGAGCCTTTCCCCACTGCCTCCTCTCTGCCAGAACCTTTTCCTGCTGCCAAAGTCTTTGACTGTAGCAGGGAAAGGCTCCGGCAGTGGGGAGGCAGTGAAACTCTGTTAAAAATAACAATGTAGATGGGGGTAGCACTGCTTGGGGAAAAGAGAGCCACAAAGGGCATGTACCTAGGTACCTACCCATAGGGTTCAGACATGTCTTTGCTCACATAAGCAGTTCCTTCACTGTCTACACTGCTATTTATACCTGTGCTGGGGGCATATCATGTCTGTACTCTACATGCCACCAAAAGGAGTGCGCAATGAAGCTGCACCTTCAATTTCCTTAGAGTGATCTTTTGTTTTCATCCCTTGACAAATTATCTCTGTCTCTCTGAGTCAAAAGACTGTGATCTTTTAGGGCGGGAAACTCCAGGACTGAAAGCTTAGGAGAGCAGAGGGAAGCCAGAACATGGTAACTATTTTGGCTTACCCACACACACACACACACACTCACACACTATAGGACCTTTGGTGCAATGTACTGCTGATGCATAGCTAGAGAGCAGAAGTATTGTGGGGTCAATTGTTTTTAAAATGAACAATAATGATGGACTGGAGTCAATACTATCAAATGAGCAGAAATAAATTTTTGCATTGTTGTAACAATAGCCGCTGGAGTCAGTTAAGTGACTCTGGAAAAGCAGGTCTTTTTCCAGTACTCCCACATGACTTACCTTATCAGGGATATACCCAGCATAATTCGAAGTGGAATAAGACCCAAATGAGCATCCTGGGCCTTTGCCATCCCTAACCTTTCCTGGATAAGATCCTCAGATCAGCTTGAAGTAGGCACAGCTCCATTGACTTTAACAAAGCTTTTATACAAGCTGAGGATCTAGCACCCTATGTGCTGGATTTCTGTACTGTGACTCCGATGGTCACGAAAAATTGATTGAGATCATTGAATGAATACATAAATACTGCACCTCTCTCTAAGTGCCATAAAGATGGCAGGCAACTCAAATCATTACAACTGGAAGTCCAGTTTTTCCAACTACTATATATTTATTCAGTTCTGAATTTCAGGGCCTTCTATAAGGCTGTTGACTTATTTTACCTCTGTATGAAGGGAAGGAAAAGGGAGGTCTTGCATTACTGGTCGGGGCACTGAACAGAGGATGAGAAATAGCGGAAAAAATATTCACAACCATTTTTAACGTTCTCTAAATTTTCCTTCATTGTCTCACCCATTTTAACTTGCTTCTCACAAATATTAATGTGAGCAAAGTTTGTTCATATGAATCTCAGCAGACACTGACTTTTTAGCTGAGATTAATTTAATCACAAAATGAATTTCATTTTGTGAAAAAGATTGTTTCAGGCAGAAATGGAAGCAGATTATAAAAATTGGGTCATTATCCAATCTGGGAACAACAACTATACTATGCGATTTAGGTAACCAAATTGCTTGAATATTGAATCCTCAATGGAATATTTACAGCAAAGAATTTGGGAGCAATCCAGACCGAGTCTGTTTGCTCTAGAGGTGAGTGTAATTTTTCATTCACAACAATGTTGTGGAGGGATAAAAATGGCTTTTGTTGAAATGGAAGTTTCTACAGCAGATGTCCTATATTCAATAAAAGTTTTGATTTTTCAATGAAAAAACAAATACTGACAGCACCCACACATGCTTTTGGCACCTGAACGCTGAAAAGGTTGAGGGGGGAAGTAAGTTTTTGCTTTTAATGAAAACCCAAAAACTTTTGAGGAAGGTTTTTGATTAAGATGAACATGCTATTATTTTCACTGAAATTTTTCAAAGGAACAAAAAAAATAAAATAAAGTATTTTCCAACTACCTCTAGCTTGCACAAATCACTTCATATAGGAAACACATTAATAATACTTCCACTCTGTAGACAATTCATTAACTGAACAAATGGGCTAAGTGTGCCAAATACATTGTTTGTTATGATAAGTTGTACTGACCAAGGCGACTCCTGATGTGATTTTTTTTTAAATTAAGGTATTTTGTGGATTTCTGACCCTCAAGTTTTCATTAAAAGATGTGTGTTGATTTTTAGAGGAATGATCAGAAATAACTACAGACTGAATAAAGAAGCCTGAGACAAACTTACCCTTCTATTTTTTCCTCCTATTTGGTTTGCTTCCTTTCTAATTTGCCTGAATTCCCCCCCCCCCCCATCAGCTTCAATCATGTTTCAGCTTCAATCATGTTTGAATGAGGAACTTCTGCTAATATCTGAGATCACCTGCCTGAATTCTACACTAAAGATGACCATTCAGTTTGGGAGTTTTTCATTATTGTTGTTCTTATTTTTGTGAAGTGAAACTATTTTGGGGTGTAGCATGGAGTCCATTCACCACAGCGGCGCCTCTTGCTATCCAGTCTGGGGATTAGCTCTGCCAGTTGGTGGACCCACTTCAGGTGGTGCCTCTCCCATCATCCTCTCACCCTGCAGCCTCGCCTCACTCCAGGAACTACAGCATCCTCTTCATGACTCGGTCCTCTGACCAGGTCACCATCCGTGCTTCCCCCTTGAGGGGTTACCAAAAGTCCTTGTATGGAAACAATCCCAGGCGGTCTTCTCCTGTGCTTCCCTGACGATGCCACTTCCTCAGTGGCCAGTAGGAAAACCTACGCCCGTCCACCCTCTACTTTGAGTTCCAGTCCAGGGACCCTCAGCTCAGCAGTTCTGGGCTTTACCCTCTCAGCCCTCACCACTCCTTCCCTCGACTGCTTCCTACTTTTCCTGGTCTCCACCCCGCCCTCCTCTGGGAGTACTAGCTCCAAACCAAGTCCCTCTTTCCAGGCATGGAGTGCTGACTTAGGCATACGCAGCTGTATAGGCACCCAAAAATTTGGGGCACCCCTGGTCCACCCCCTCAACTCTTCCTATCCCTGTTCTGACCCTTCCTGCAGGCTCCAACCACAGCTGGCTGCTGCAGCCTGGTGAGTCTTCCTCAGGAAGGGAATCTAGTACTTAAAAGTGAAAAAGCCTTCCAGCCTGCCAGACCTATTACCACAACATTGAAACTGTTAAAGAGCCATTCAAGTGGTAATGAAGCCATTTAACAGGCATTTGCCCACCCCCAGGTATATACTGTCAGTTTCTGAATTTACTGACAAAAACAGTTGTGAATTACTGTAATATTTACTCAGAACATGTTAGTCTACACAGGCCCTTAGTTTAAAATTTGCTTTAAAAACATTTCATTAGTGAGTTGCTGAAGATTATAAAAATCCCATCGCTAAAAAAATCCTTACATAGATTTTTAGATGCACCATCTGAGTATTCATCTTTAGCCTTAAATGTGTGGATCTTCGGACATATAGTTTTTTTAAATAAATCCTTCAAAAGACCACCCTTATCTAAAATACACATGCGAGCCCGGGCTGCCGTCGGGCATAGGTGTACCAGTTTAATAATACTGCATAGAGCCCCATAAATCCTAAAGATATGCCCAGTGATTGACTGCTGACTGCCTTCCTGCAGCCTTTCCCAGCAGCCTCCTTCTCTCAGCTCCTGGGCTTTACAGGCCCTGCCTATTCCTGCTCATCTGAGTCTCATTTAATCCACTCCCTGGTCCCTGGCTCCTCCTCCAGGTGCAGCCTGAGCAACTAATTGGCCTACCTGGCCACCTTAACCCCTGGGATGGACACACCATCTCAGGGTGGCAAAGAGGAAACATGTTTTTTATTTCAGACCTAGATCCCAACCTGAACACTCTTAAATTTTTGGCCAACTCCATTGTTCCTCGTTCAAGTCCATCTATATGCTAGATGCTTTCATTAAATCCTGGTTCCAACTGGAAATTGGAAGAGATTCCATATGCCGATGCTATGGGAATGGAATATGGAAAAGATTTTAATTTTAAATGTATTTGTTGGATCACTGCTAAACATGGAAATTGAGCTGGAGCTAGTGATAGCGAGCCACAGTAAGTTTAGATGTTCCGTTTATATAAGTATGCAAAGGCTGGATGGTTATCCTGAGTTTATCAGGCTAAAATCTCTTGAGAATTCTCTTGTCAGGTCACCAGTTATTGCTTCCAGCCAAACTCATGTTTTCAGCTTCTGGGTGAAACCAGAAACTGTTGCCAACAAAAAAAGGTAACTCTGAAATTTGAAAATATCTAAAGATTCAGTTCAGGTGGTACACCTTGAACTTTGGACAAACATTCAGATCCATTCTTCTTTCAGCTGAATTGGGATTTCTGGCTGAAGAGCAGCTGCAGGATCAGACTCTTGATTATATTTGCCGAGAAAGCAGCTATTGACGCACTAAAAACAAACTAATTCTAAATTAAACTCTACTTAGTCTTGGCATTAAAAAAATAAAAGAGAGAAATCCTTGTAAAAATTAGCAAGGCCACTACATTATGCTTCTTTAAGTGTCTCCTAAAAAACAAACAAACAAAAAAACAGCTATGTCTGTCTATAATGCCTACAAAATAGTTGACAGTGGTTGGGCAGCCGGTGTGCTGTAACTGCCACTTATTATATTCTCACTGTGACCTTGTGTTTCCCTAGTCTGTTTATTGTATTTACCTATTGTCTCAGCTTATTCTTTGAATAGAAACTCCTTGAGGCAGGGACCATCTTTTCAATATGGTGTTTGTACAGTGCCTAGCATAATGAGGCCTTGATTCTTGATTGCAGTTCTAGGCACTACCACAATATAAATACTGTAATTGAGACTACTAGTAAGAGTTGTGAGCATTCACCCAAAAGCAGGTTTTCCCAACCTATTCCAGTTTAAATTTTAGCTAGAGTAGTAAAGAAGTTTAAAGAATTAGAACACAACCTATGGATAAAAAAGCTGATATGAAGTTCCCTTTAACTTTCCAACCTTGTGACGTTAATGCTAGGTTTTGCCAAGAGGGTTTTCCAAACGCCCAGATTCATTACTATTCATTACTAAAGAGATCTCAGACTATCCTTCCATGTCAAATATGTTACACAATTTGCTTAGTCGGGGTCAGATGCTAAAATAAAAAGAGGAGGGGCTGGGGGACTGCATAGGATTCAAGGTCTTTAAAATGGTATTTATTCAGGTTATTAAATCAGTTTTCCACTCAGGATTTTGTTTTTACTGTTATTCTCACTTAACCAATTTGGAATCAATGCCTGATCTTACATGTCTCTTGCAGCTTGCCTTCAAAATTGTCTCCTTAAGGAAATTATGCATGGAAATTCCTTTTTACGAGCTTTTACTGAAACCACAAGTCCGTATCTGAAACATATACTGCTGCAAATTTTGCCCAAAGCTTTGTCTTGGCTATATAAAGAAATTATAGGTGTGGACCAATTTCTGAATTAGCATGAAAACTCCTTTTATGTGCATATGAGAAATGCCTTTGAAACATTTTGCCAAAGGCTTTTTCGTCTTCTGGTTGTTATAAGAAAACATGGGTGCCCAAAAGAAAAAACCTGATCATGGTTCCACCTTAATCAGATTCACAATCGTGTCCTAATGCAATTTGTCCTAATCCATTTCTGAGGAAGACAACCATTTATGATTCAGGGAGACATGTGGGAATAAATGTGGCTATCTGGAAATCCCCTTAGTCATTTATGTACTATATTTTACCAGTTCATAAAAAAAACCTAATTACATTTCTGGGAAGAAGGCATTATGGATGCAATGTATATTCTAATAAAACACCACACACACACACACACACACACACCACTACCCAGGTATCCTGTAGTCATATTGTGCTCAGTTTGCAATATGGACAATTTATTTAATATCTCAGTAGCTGGTTTTAGAATAGCAATACTGTGCTTAACATATTTAACACCGATCACAGATATCAGTATGTGACTAGAAATGCTGCTGTCTTTGCTTTTGTTTGGTAAAAGACTGCTGTATGTTTAGCATGGTAGAAAATGGCCCCTCAGCAGGAGTGCTGGAAGCGCCTGAGAAGTGAGGGAGGCCATCAGTGCCTGAATGCCCCCACCCCTTCGCCCTGAGGCCCCACCCACTGCTCACTCCTCTCCATACCTCCTCCTCTCCCCTCCAGTCACTCACCCTTAAGGCAGGAAAAAAAGTGGGAGGGCATAGCCCCCTGATCCCCCAGTCCCTCAGTAAGATAGACTACTTGGTGCACCAGAAATAAATGCATATACATACCTCTCTATATACACACCGTCAGAATGATATGTACTAAAGAACAAAAAGATACTGAAATATTTTCAAAAAAGGGGTCACACATATATCTAGCCATCCATCATCACACACAGCCCCACCCACCATTGGAAGTACTAAGGTCCTCATCTTGTAATCACTTACATAGAAAGGCTTAACTTTCACCATGTTGAGTAGCCCCTTTGGAGTTACGTGGGTAAAATTAAGCACGTGCCTATGTGTTTTCAGGATTGTGGCCTAAAATACTAGAGCAAGAGTTCCAAATGTAGAAAGCTTCAAGTTTATTTACATTGAAATTCTTTCATGCAAAACTCCTCTCCTCCCCAATATTAAAATGTTATTGTAAAAGAAAGTTTTGCTATAAACAAAATTGACTGTAATAGATGGCACACAACTGGGACAAATCAGTAGTATAAATAATCAGAAGATTTCTATCTACCCATTTGTAATAATCAGGAATCATGTAGCTCATGAAATTAATTACCTAACATTTCATCATTTATTTTTTACTTAAATGGTTTGTGAATGATTGTTTTTCTTTGGCACATGTGTGAGAGTGAATGATTTCTTGTGCTTCAGCTGCAGCAAATTTAAGGTCTGATTGTTTCATGCACTGAAGGATGAAGTTGGTGTTCATGTGGAAAGAGTCATTTTGCATGTGACTACTGAGAACATTTTACATTTCCTGGTTTGGAAACAATTAGGTGAAAAACAGTGAAAAAAATTAAATAGTGCTTCCGAAAAAACCTGAGTGTGAAATTAGTCTCAAACTTGCCCTTTACCCTTTAAATTAAATGCTTTAGGGTAGGTCTACACTGCAAGGTGTGATTGTAGCATGTATAGGCATTCCCATGCTATCTTTAATCTTATACAATAGTAGTGTAGACGTGGTACAGGCTTCACACAGCAATCAGAGCACAAGACCTCCAGGGATCCCGAGTATGTACTCTGCTCACTAACTAGGGTGACCAGACAGCAAGTGTGAAAAATTGGAACAGGGGGTGGGGGATAATAGGAGTCTATATAAGAAAAAGACCCAAAAATCGGGACTGTCCCTATAAAATCAGGGCATCTGGTCACCCTATCACTAACCCACGCCACCACTTCTGTGCTGCTGCTGTTACCCATGATAGGTAGATCAAAACTAGCATGAGATGCCTACCCATGCTAAAAAAAACCACACCTTTCAGTCACAGTGTAGGCATACTCTTGGTATGAAATGTAACATCCCCAATTATCCTTCCTACAATTCCCTATATGATGTACAGATAAGCAACTGGTTGACAAGTTTTGTCTACCACACTGAAGCTTGCATTCAAAGGCCCTGTCAGAAAGCAGCTCACTTGGCATTCAGAAAAATCGGCATATGGACAGCAGCACCAGCAATGAAAGATTCAGTGCAGGTTTTAGGAGGGGAGAGTGCATTACATAGCAATTACTCAGTTGGCCTGTTTTCTGTCAGTTTCCCACTGGAAAGAAGCAAGGAAGACAGCGGTTCTTCAATGTATCAACACCACCTAGAATTACTCATAAAGACTCACTGATATTTAGATCCCAAGGATATCAATGGTAGATACTCATCTTTCATTATAAAGTGAAACCCAACAAACTTATGTTAGTGCTGTTTGTGAATATACTCCTACTTCTACAAACTGAAATCTGGATTTAATGTATGAAACAAGGTTCGTTGCAGGTGAAGCACAGATATTTTTACCTGTACAGCTTAGGGAAGAAAGAAAAATAAATGGAGCTGTTCTCCATTAGCTAAAATGGATTGTGTTATATGGTATCTTGCTACTTTAGGCATTTGCAAATCATCCATCTCTACTGTATGTAGACACTCCTATAAACTCAATAAACAAATATGGAAGAAAATATGTGCCTATTACACAATAGCTAGGTGTGAACACAAACATGAAGATAGACTGGAAAACAATATTGCCGCGTAACTTAACAGTTCCCCATGTCTTACGTTTCAGAAAATTAGAACTAAAATGGATTGACATGGAACAAATGTCCAAAGTGATTAATGATATCAAGGGCCTCCGTTATTGGGTGTCCAACTTGAGACCTCTTGAAGGGTCCCAACTGCTAGAGCATGGGTACTCAGTACTTTCTGAAAATCATCCTCCTTTAAAGGTGTCCCAAGTTGGGCACTAAAAATAGAAGTACCCCCAAATCATTAGTCACTTTTGAAAAATTTGGAAATCTCAGCCATCGTCCTTTCATACTCAGCCTGCTCCGCACAATATTTTTCTGTTGGGAAGATTACATTTCTCATCACTATTATTGTATGCATACAAGCATGCATTACCTTTTAATAAATAAAGCAGAAGCCAACACATGTAACCACTATTATAAACAGCGTATGTTGTGAAACTCACATTGACTCAAATCCTCTTAATGGTTTTCCACTGAAAATTCAACATCTGCCAACACCACACAAATCTTGATAACTGATGTCAGCATGAATGTATTAAGCCATAGTTTTTAATGTGTTAGGAAAACAAAGGGTTTATGGAATGCTGCTAACAAAGGGCTAAATCCTGTAGTCCTCACTCTGCAGTAGTACTAATCCCTGAGTAAGGACTGAGAAAGGCCAAAACCTATAGTGCTCTAATGAGAACAATTTTTTGTGCCATATGAGTAAAATGACATAAGATAGAAAAATCTACCATGGTAAATCACTGATGCTGGCACCTTTCATCGCCAAGCATTATTTGTGAATGCATGTCCTGCTGCACCAGCCACTGGCTTTGATGTGTAGCAGCTGCAAAATGAAGGCAGTATTCAGTGCAGGAAGGCTGTTCAAATGAGAGAAAGGAGTGGAGGAGTAAGGTTTCCCCTCAAGGATTTGAAATTCCTCAGTGGAACCCAGCCAAAGAAAGATATAGAATATAAGGGACTTGGATTAATGTGTGATAATGATGCTGCCCTGCAGATTTACTGGGACTCTTTCATTGCAGAGGAAAATGTGAATCTCATAGCAGCAGCAGGGAGCATCTATTCAGATAATAGGGAATGCCAGGAGGTTAACTCTAGCAGTTGCAGACCTACAAAATTGATATGCCTACCTATGAGTGGCTTGGTTCTTGTGCACAGAAGTGGTTAATCAAAGTTTCAGCATAAGGCCTGAAAAACAGCCATTTAATTAATGTGCCAGATATCGGTGCCAAAGCTTTTGCCTAGATTAGGTTCAGACTGTAAAGAAATCTCCAAGAGAAGGGTAATTCTCAACACCTGTGGGCATTTTTATTAGCTGCTTGCACAGAATGAAAAACCTTATGTTAAAGTGCTTGCCTCTCCTCTGCCAAACTGACCTTATGTGCTTTTACCTGAGCATAACCATACGCAGGTTTTAAAGCAGACTCAGAAATAGACTGCTAATGGGCAAGTGCTCTGTGGCAAATCCACTTGACTCAAACGTAGTCTGTGGATGGAAGTAATCATACTGGTCTGCTTGAACAGCTCTCTAGCAAGATATCGAAATAAACACAGTTTTAATATTATGGAGCAAATTCACGGGAAGTTATAAGGAATAACAGTTTTTAAACAGAAGGGAGAGAAAGAAAAATCAATGCATGCTTGTGAAGCAGCATTCTTTTAACACAGTGCTATTGTTGCTGGGTTTGGATAAGGCTCAGGGAGTGAAATCCTGGCTCTGTTGAAATCAATGACATCATGGGTGTTTTGCCAATTGGGCCAGTATTTCACCTGGGCAGTAGAAACCCACTTAAGGTTTATTTATGAAAGCTTTGTTTTTGTACCCAGATGCAGCCCTTCATTCTGGTTCTACAGTGTTGTACAGAATGACGTTCAAAAGCTGCGAGCACAAATTAATTTATTTTTAAAAACAGCTGTTAAAGAGCTGCCATGCTCTTTCCCAGAGGTGGCTACATTTTGGTACTGGATGACATTTCCCTATATGAAAAGGTAAGTGAATAATTTCCCCAAATCTAATTTATTCAATTAATGTAGCTTTCTTTCTCATGTTCAGGGCAGATCAATTTCAATACTAAATTTTTGAGGCAACCAATATTAAAAATGGGTTTACGGTGATCCAGTTTGTGGCACATTAGAAATTTGAGCTATGTTCTTTTGTTGTGATTGGTCAGCAATATTATGTGAAATTGTTTCCATTCCTTGACAGAATATGCATGCAAGCACTTCCAGCATGAATACTCTCAAAGGCACATGACCATATGTAACTTGGTTTCTGTAAACATTTGTGACAATTAAACTTGATCTCTCAAATGTCTGAGCCTTGGGCAAGTCACTTCATCTCTTTGTGCTTCTATTTCTCCTCCCCTCCTTTAGCTGCCTTGTATATATAGATTGCTGGCCCTTTGGGGCAAAGACTTCACTCAGCACCTACATTTTAGATGTAAAAGTTCCAAAGGCACCTAAGTTTTTGCCCCTGGGCATGCACACTCCTGCCACACTCTAGGTGCTCAGACACCGAGCTCACACCTAAGCCCCAGTGCAATCCACAAACTTGGAGAAGATAGATGCAGGAGCACCAATTTTGCCTGCAAGGTTTGGTCTGGTAGGAATGCTCAGAGGCCACCTAACTTCATTTGAAAAAAAAAAAACAGGGGAAGGAGGATGCCTCCCTTCTAACGTTTAGCCCAATGGTTAGGGTACTTACCCAGGATGTACAAGTTCCTAGTTTAGGTCCACCCATTGTACCTGATGAGGGGGAACAGGCATCTCCCACCTCTCAAGTGAGTGTCCTAACCACAGGCCTACAGTTTGAGTCTCATGTTTTCTCTGGCCCAATTAATATTATTCAATTATTTAAATAAAATGGAAGAGGAGGACTAGATTCTTCCACCCTCACTCATCTCGCTTTTGGGAGTCAAGGTGGTAGAATCTAGCCCATAGAGAGCAAGTTTTGCACAGATGGTCCAATCCGATCACCATTTGCCTTTTTCGCTGCAATAGTTGTTGACAATATTAACTCAAGTTGTGCATGCCTAAAGGTTTAGTTCTTTGCAACTTCTCCCACCCACTTTCAAAATCCCTTTTGTTCTGTACATTACATCTTAAGAAAAATAGAGACATAACTGGATGATTAGCCCTTCAGATATGGTTGTCCTGACAGAACAAAACCAAATATTCTCAGCACCTCTGTCCTCCTCTTTCTCCCAACACACCCCCACTAAATATTGATTACTTGACTCTTTAAATTGGGTTGTATAACTTATAGCACTTGTCCCATGCCACAAAAGGTTGTGTGAGGTGATAAAAATGGAGCTGTGCTAGGGCCTTATTATTTGCAATCATGAGCAGCAACGGAAAAGTAATGCATTTTGGGGAATCAGATCCTGATGTCATACTCCTAAAACTTATCAAAGGAGACCAGAGATAGCAAATATTAGCCTCACACACACATACACAAAGTATCTTCCCTAGTAAGAACATTTGTTTCATCTCAGAGACTGCCTTTTCCCCCTTAATGTTCATAATTACAACTCTGTTCAAATTGCTCACACACTCTATACAACCCGAGTTGGCTTTTTCAGGGTAGACCAGTGTAAAAAAGAAAAAGGAAAAAAAGCCTATTTCTAGCTCAAGTCTGGACGTTCATGCTGAGAATCAGCTTCTGATTCAGGAATGAAAAAATTTACTCATACCTGAAGGAGTAGGTTTATCCATTAGGACATGATTGCTGTTAGCTGTGTGCAGCACATCGCTTCTGTTTTTGACAGAAACTAGTGATTGACCATCTAAGACTTGTTCTTAGTTTTTCCTCAGAAGTAGCTGAGCCATATTTCTGGCAATTAAAGTTTGTATTAATGCAGAGCTAGAATTTGACAGCACTTACCACACAGTATTTCAACAGGATAAGGAACACACACAACCTCTCAGCTGCCACTGTATGGTAACTGTTGGGACATATTTATCTTGTTAAGGACCACCACTGTAAGTTTCTTGTATAGTTTATATCTATTAATAGTCCCACTAGTCTCAATGGGATTACTCACATACTTATTCTCATCCTTGAAATTATGTATTTGCAGGATCAGGGTCATAATAATGAAAACAAAGCACTCAAAAGGAGCACCAGATTTTCTTCCCTTCAGAAAACTATGCAAGCCCTACTGCTAAGTCACCATAATTGGTTAATATCAGTGTCGAGTTGTCTGTCTGCAGTTTTTCTATAATAAACAAACTATTCCTCCTACCTTCTCACTAAATATATCATTCAGCTTTTTTGTGTTGAAAACATTCAAAATAGAAAAACAAAGCTTGGTTTCTTTCCATGAAAAGAAACAAAAATCTAAGTATCTTTATTTATTCAATATATTTTATTGGGCCAGATTGTGACATCTGTTTATAAGAAGAAATCCCCTCTGTGGTTATCTATGAAAGCTAGAGAAAGATTGAGTACTATGACTGTTGTAATGAATGTATTCCACCTGTAATACTCTCTTTCACATTAAAATCATTAGAAATAATCTAATGTCTTTTTCATATTATGATGCATTCAGATAAATATGTAAACAAACATGTCTGATTACTGGTCTTGAACCTTTGACGCTAACTGCCATATGATTATTTGCTATTACTTACCATCTTCTTCAAAAGTTTTTTTTTTTTTTTTTTTTTTTCTCTTAATTAATTGGCCTCTCAGAGTTGGTAAGACAACTCCCACCTGTTTATGCTCTCTGTATGTGTGTATATATATCTCCTCATTATATGTTCCATTCTATATGCATCCGAAGAAGTGGGCTGTAGTCCACGAAAGCTTATGCTCTAATAAATTTGTTAGTCTCTAAGGTGCCACAAGTACTCCTGTTCTTCTTTTTGCGGATACAGACTAACACGGCTGTTACTCTGAAACTCATCTTCTTCACAGCTATCTGTATAAGCCTTTCCCCCCAGACCACTCATTTCCACCTCAAGTGTTTCTAACACTTTTTCTGGAACTTAAGGCCACAAATGAACATTCTTTTGAAAAGAAGTAACAATGGTCATTTGACCAAACACTGATTTTATTTTCTCTTCCATGGTGTTGCACAGAATTGAAGTCAATATACAATTTTAGCCCATAATGTTTTACAGCTGAGTGAGAGTTGTCCCCATAACCTAAAGAAGCACCATAAACAAGGGAACTGGCCAGCTTTCCATCATCATCAGGTTAAGATTAGATCATGTGTTTGACTGTAGCATGAAAAAAAGGTTGAGAAACATCAGATTAGATCATTTTAACTAGTGAAAAATTGCTGCTTTCCCAGGTCATCCAGGAAACACAGGTTGACAATCCACTTTGAAATGGGCAGAGGGAGGTTCAGACTTCAAAGTGATTATCTGGAGAAGTTCACACCCTCCTTTCCAAAACAATCAATACACCTGTTAACAATTAAAAGCTGTGATTCATGGAGCAATTATAAGGCCATATCCTGCCATCAATTTTTACATAAAATTCCTAGTGACTTCAACGGGTCTTCCAGATGAGGGAGGATATGGGTCTATAACCCCAATAATAAAAGAAAAACTCTCCCTTTTCTTTTATAAAACTTCTGGTTCTCCCAGAGTTGTCCCTTCCTATCCATCCTGTTGTTAAGTAAACATTACCTGTATTTTCAGGCTGTGTAGTGTCCAGTGATGTGTAGAGAAGGGATTTGGCCATTCATATCACCATTGTTAAAGATACTTGGGAGATTAAATTCTTGTTCAGTTGCACTTGTGCAATCTTACTGATATCAGTGAGGTCACTTGGGTGCAACTAAACACAAAATTTGGCAGTGCCCATTAAGTATAATTTATGCCAAGGATTCAGCAAATCCGCTGATCAGTTTTTTAAACTTCATGATAGGTGCCTGTAAGGACTAGGGCCCTGGTCTAGCAATTGACTGCATGCAGGCAGACCCCTGTGCCTATGCTGAGGTAGTTGCGGGACTGGGACAAAAACATGCAAGAACAAGCTTCTGATTTCTGAAGGATTAGACTTGCTTCCAGAAGCTATAAATCATGACATCAAACACAGAATGGGGCTAATTCACCTTTCGGTTACAAATGCACAACTCTATGGGGCAACTTCAAAGGCACATTGCCTCCACTCCACCCATACTAAAACGGAGATTGCCTTTTTGTCTGTGTTTCTCCATTGCTGAGATGCAGCTCTACATAATATACTCAAAGTAGTAATTTCCTTCAGTAAAACAGATTCATAACGGTGTAAAATATACTATGATTTTTTCCCCCTTATTTCTCCTACCTCTGGAAAAATCTTTGCTGGTAATGGGTTAAAAGTCTGCTAGCAAGTGTTGGCCATTTGAAGGTGTAGTCCTCTCCCCTGCTGATTTCCCCTTTGACCTTTTGGGGCCGGGGCAGTTCCAGACTTCATTCTTACTCTATTTCCTGGTCTCTTTCTGGCTGTGCACTCAATGTTTCCACAGCAGATTAATGACAGCTAATAATATCTGATATATCTGGACATTGCCACATAATGAGTTGCAGTCCCACTGGGTCCCTGAAGTGTCACTACTAACAAATTCACCAGAGCTGCACATAATTAGCATGTAAAGGGAGTGATCATGCAGTAAATCTGTAGGGGAAGATGGATAGCCCAGGAGGGGAAAAAAATAAAGGAAAAATACTGTTCTTAACACTTCTTGCTAAATGTATGTTCCTTGGCATGAATATTTTCTTGATAACAAACCGTGGACAGGTTACCTTTACAGTAACATTATTCCTTCCATGGCTGATAGGCAGAATTTCATTATGCCACTGCTAATGTTACAATATTTCTGCAAAATGTCACCATATGTAAATGAGGAGAGGTTAGGGTTTCCTTCTTAGTTTTCTTTCAGGATGCACTGTCCCTTTTTGCTGTGGCCTGATTCCTTCCCCTGGTAGTTTACAGATTTGCTAACAGTGAGCTGACCGTTAGGAACTCATCAAGTAGTGGTGGAACCTCTTCCTTACCTTAGCACAGCCAAATTAGAATGAAGAAACTAAGTAGATGATAGAGCAGCCACATAAAGACAGATTGGAAGGTAGAATTTTAAACTCAGGGCCTGATCCAAAGCCCATTACAGTCACTGGAAAGTCTCTCATTGGTTTCAATAGACTTTGGGTCAGGCCCCGATTGGCCACACTGAAAAAGGCAAAGAAGCAAGTGAGCATTTCCTCATACTGTACTGGCATTTATATAAAGACCTTAGTATTTCACAAACAAAACCAAAGCTGAAAGATCAGTCTTCCTTGCAGTTGTTTTAAGGTATGAAGAATTTCACTTTGACCTCAGCATCCCAATATTAGGAAGGTTGGTTTAGTAGCTATAGAACCAGGCTGTAGCTCAAAAAACCTATGTTCAACTCGTGACTCAGCCACAAACTTCCCGTATGACTTTGGGCATGTCAATTAATCTATCCTGTGTCTCAGTTCCCAGTGTGTGAAACGGGGATAATAGTACTTCCTTACCTCACAGGGGCGTTGTGATGATAAAATCCATTAATGGTTATGAGGCAGTCAAATCCCGATGTAAATACCTAGATAGATAATTGTTTTCAGCCTTGTTGTAGCTGTGTTGGTCCCAGGATGTGAGAGAGACAAAGTAGGTGAGGTAATATCTCTTATTGGACCAACTTCTGTTGGTGGAAGGTACAAGCTTTCAAACTACATAGAGCTCTTCTTCAGGTCTGAGGAAGGAAGCAGAATGTCTGAGCTAACTACAAGTTGGGACAGATTGTTAAGAGAAGGGGTTATGCATGTTGGAGGTGGTCACTTGAAGTGCGCAAATGGGGATTAGATTATTATGCATAAAGGGTTTGAAGTAGGCAATTAAGGGTAGCAAGCAGTGTGATGTGCAGAGCTGTCCCTTGGGTAGGGTGAATCGGGATGACGGCTCCGGGCCCCGCGCTTTGGGGGGCCCCGCAGACCATGCAATTGGCCAGCATGGTCGGCCCTGGAAGAGACGAATCCGTCACTTCCGCCCCAGGCCCCGCATCCCCCCAGGGATGGCCCTGGTGATGTGTTACAAATTATTGTAATGAGCCATAAAACTAATGTCCCTGTTAAGTCCATGGTTCTTGGTGTCTAGCAGAGTTATACATTTAAATTCCTAGGTTCATCTTTTGAAAGTATTGTGCAGCTTTCCTTTGAGGATTAGAATTAAAAGATCAGATATGGTGTGATAGCTTGGTGTTTCTGTCTTCTATTATTTTTCTGAGTGAGTTCATTTGAGAGCATAGTGATTGTCTGGTTTCACCCACATAGTTATTATTGTATAGGTAGATAATGGTGACCCATACAGGGAGTTTAGTAACTAGAATATTCTTCCCAAACCACACATATTATTGCCATCTTTCCAGCCAACGCCCAAGTACTGTTTTTCATTTTAAGTTTATACCATTTATGGGACTTTTAGTTTGTTCTACACTGAGGATGGAATGTTGGCATTTATGCTACTCCTGTTCTTGAGTTTATTTGGTCAACTGGCAAATGTGTGGTTAATTCAGTTTTTAGTTGATTTTATGTAATTAGTATTAGCATTATTATGCTGAATAGAGGCCTTTGGGGACAGACACTTAAGATTTTACAATTAATTATTATTGTTTATGAGTCAGTTTACCATCATTTGTGATAAAGCATGATTAACAAGGGAGCTGACTTTAGCAAAAAAAAAAGTATTTACTGAAGAAGTTTATCAGAAAGAAACTATTAACTAGAGGTGAACAAAATTCACAAGGGTTCATTCAAACAATTTCTTCAGCCTTGATCTGTATAGGGCAGAAATGGGCAAACTACGGCCTGTGGGCCACATCCGGCCTGCAGAACCGTCCTGCCCGGACCCAGAGCTCCTGGCCCAGAATGCTACCCCAGGTCCCTCTCCTGCTGCCCCCCATCCCCCGCAGCCTCAGCTCGCTCGCTCGCTCTGCTGCCGGCACAATGCTCTGGGTGGCAGGACTGTGAGCTCCTGGGGCAGCGCAACTACAGAGCCCAGCCTGACCCGGTGGTCTGTGCTGTGTGGTAGCGGTGGTGGCGGCAGCGTGGCCCACACAGTAAGGGGGCAGGGAGCAGGGAGGGTTGGATGTAGGGCAGGAGAATTCGAGGTGGTGGTCAAGGGCAGGGATGTGGATAGGGGTCAGGATGGTCGGGGGGGAAACAGGGGGTTGAATGGGGGCAGGGGTCCCGGGGGGGGCAGTCAGGAAGGAGGGAGGGTTGGATGGGGCAGCAGGGATCTGGGAGCGGTCAGGGGACAGGGAGCGGGAGTGTGTGGATGGGGCAGGGGTCCCAGAGGGGCCGTCAGGGAATGGGGGGAGGGGGAGATTGGATGGGGCAGGAGTTCCGGGGGGAGGCAGATAGGAGGTGGGGGCCGGACCATGACCCCCCTCCCCTAACTGGCCCTCCATACAATTTACAAAACCCAATGCAGCCCTCTGGGCCGCCCCTGGTATAGGGCCTGGTCATGAGGGACTGGAGGTTCAGGTTGGAGCAGTCACAAATGGACTCGGTCAAAACTGAGTAGTATGTTGTTTTACATCAAAAGCATGCATTGTGCATGATTTTGATACCAATCCATACATGATCAGGTTCATACAGGTTCACAAAGCTATCAACAAACCTCTAAACCAGAAGAGTTTATAACAGTCTAAAGCAGCACAGGACAGGAAGGGACACTGGAGCGAAAGAACAGCTGCTGCCTCTTCGGAGTTTTGCTTTCATGCTTCAGCCTCCACTAAGACATCAGTAGCAGCAACACTGTGCAGACACCTCTTAAACCAGTTAGTAGGCTCTGCCTTTTTCAGCATTGCCAGTTTTCCCAATTTTATCATGCATCTCATGATAGATGGTGTTTTTTTCATGCACCAACTTCTTGAGTCATGTGATTTCATAAGACTCTCAGCTTTCATTGTTTTAAAAAATGAAGTTTCTAGCCTTGTGGTTATGGAAAAAAAGCTTGAATATGCAAAGTGGAGCATCTCAAAATGCAGAAAGTAAATAAAAAGAAAATCCAAATTGTATTATTTTAAGAATGTCATGATTTGGCGGGGTCTGACTCGTGATTTTTGAATGCTGGCAATGCTGCTTTTTTCCAAACCGAAGAGAAATCACAAAATCCCTATGCTCCCCAAGACAAACCACTAGTTTCATTTATAAGAGCATGTCTTTTCTCTGAGCTTCCCATGCAGTCCCGATTTTAACTTGGTAGCTCCCAAATTTCTAGTGCAATTGTTAATCTAAAGATTTGCCAACCTCAAAACTATATCTTTGCATCCAAAAACCCCCAAATGAAAAAAAAGCCATGTTTTTTTAGTTTCTTTGTTTTTAATGAAAGTCACAGAATCCCTGATTCCCACAAGGACCATGTTAATGATAATTAACTGACAGTGATTGATAGCCAATAACGAGATAGTAGCAGCTAGAACTGTGCCATTCTTTCCATTCTTTCCCTCCCCCACTGAGTTTTTGCTTTTGTAATTAAATAATATGAAAAGTATTACTCATTGAATTTTGTACTGTGAGATCACCTAATATGTATTTGCACCAGAAATTCTGCCAGCTTGTTATCTGTGATTTCACATCCCTAAATTTTACTATTAATAAAATAGCTGCTTTTGCATCTGAAACATCTGAAAAACACACGTTTCCACAAGTTTTCAGTGTAACATCATCTCTGTTTCAAAACAAGCCCCCAAAATTTTGGGGCCATTTAGAACTGAAAAATGTGTGTATCTGAGTTTTAGAGGATGGAGAAGGGGATATGGACCTTTTCAAGTTCATATGAAAAAAGACTAAAATTTCAATTTGCTTTTCACTTTTTTTCCCCTTTGGTAATTTTGCACATCTAATGGTAACCTTTTAAATGCACTGACTATTTTGTCATAAAAATGATGTTTGCTGAAAAACAAGTCTGGTATCCAATTTCACTTCTGTCCCTCAACATCTTATCTATCAGCAGGAATTGTTAAATTTTGCAGGCCAAATCCACTATTTTTAATAATTTTTTCCCATTATTCTTAGATGTAATTTTGTGTCAGGTTTAAGCTTTTTATGTCACTATTTTTGAAAGCTTTTTGACCAGGTCTATTCCTTTACCAAGGAAATGGTCCAGTCTGAAGTACATATGGTACACAGAAGACCTCGTGTTTTAGATCTGTTTTTCTGACAGGTGATTGCTTTGTACACTGAAATTATTTTATTTAGACTGCTTTTCTGAAATTCTCTCTTTCTTTCTTGTTGGTATAAGAAAAAATAACTTCTTTTTAGGTACCCAGACATCCCTTAACAGATTCATTACCTTTTCAGTGGCATCATTATATATAACAAAATGTACACATAATATGCATTTTTGGATCTGAAGCATATCACCATGTATGCTCTCAAACTGAGTGTTTTAACCATTTGGCACACTGATGACTTGTGAGGTGACAGCACTGATCTCCCAGGAGACACAGCACCAGTCTCTTTGATGAAGAAATTAGTCAATTTTTTTTGTAAATTCTGCCAGCCTTTTTCCAATAAGGCAGGGGTTGTGGTAAGTCTATATCTGCTGAGGCCTTGAAGAATGCTCGGTTTTCACCCCTTTTTATGCTGTCCTACATGAGAAAATAAATTAATTAAAGCATGCAATATTCATGGATCCTTTATAAAGTCAATCCTTGTTTTGTCCATGGAAGACTGGCTAGGAGTCTTTTGGAGGCCTAGCAACAGTTTTGAATTATCCAGGACTGTTGAGGGACAAGAAGCACTTCTTCAATGCAGGGGCTATGAACTGCCTCTGTAGCATGTCTTTCCACTAAAATGAGTGACATAGAGAACTTGCAAAATTGGGTCAATATTCCTTTCTCGGGATGAAAGTGGCAACTGAGGGCTCCAAGTGACACCATTTTTAAGCAGTAGAGGCTATAGAAGTTGGGACATGGATGAACACAAGCTTGCCTGCAATTTTTATTTTTAAGAATACACTCATGAGGAATAGGTTTCATGGACTTTTAAAAAAGGTTACCATGAAAATAATTAATATATTGTTTATCTTGTGTACAAAATAATGTTCTCTATTGAGTTCTTGATGTGATTGAATAGTGTGGCATTTGTTGCACATAGGATTGACTGAGACTAAGATGTTCTCTTATGCTGAGGTTTTTGCGGGGGGGCAGAGCAGAGGGGGAGTTATAGCTATGTTGGTCTTTATAAACCAAAATTACTTGGGTCAATTAGGGCCCATAGAAGTCAGTGGAAGGACTCCCATTGATTGTTCTATTACCATTCAATAGGTAATGGAATAGGTCCTTAATTTTTAGCTGGTGGTCCTATCATGAGGATGTAATGACTCTGGGCCCAGTCTTCCATGTCCTGTGTGTTGAACTATCATTGACTTCAATAAGAGTTCTGTGGTCAGAGAACACAGAGGACAAATAGTATACATCTCAAATGCTCACATGATGGAATTACCTTTGTGCTTTGTGAACTTTTTCTGGTTTCAATAGCCTCAGTGGCCAAATGCGTTTTTGGCTTGCCGCTTTATCTACTAAGGATTTGGTGCTCAATGGGTTGCACAAGCTGTGAGATAGAACAGAATGTGTTCAAACTGAAAACTGATGATTTATAAATGGAACCTTTTACTCACCAGATCTGCTCCCTGTGTATACGTGGAGCCATAGCTGCTCACTTCAGTGACAAAAATAAGTTTTTAAGGTGCTCTTCTCCCAGTGGAAATGAGGTTGCATGGGTGTCAACTAGAGTCTAATTTGTAGGAGATAAAAAATTTAATCCTCACGCAGATCCCGGGTTGAGTTTGCAGAATCAGGAGTTAAAACGTATCACATTTTACTTGCTGATTGTAAATGGATACAGAAATCAGAGAGAGACACAATGAATGTATATTCCCACAACAACATTCTTCCAGAGTCCTTTTTCAAAACAGAACCATCTATTTAAAAATATTTTCCCTTCTCTTCTTCAGACAGCAAGACTCTGTCCACCTTTAGAGCAGAGCTTGTGTTTTTAAACTGGGATGTTGTAAGAATGGTTTTCCTTGTCAGCTAGGGCAGAGTTTATTTCTGAGAAACATCTGACTTCCCTTTTCAACTAGTTCATGGCACGATTTCCTAATTCATTTTGTACATTCTTCTCAGGCAAACAACCCAACCCTGTCCACAGTAGAGAGATTCCCTATACTAGAACTCTACTAGCATCAATGGCGTGTAAACACAGTTCTATTCCCACTGTGAATGGTGCTGTTTGAATCCTATATCACTTTGCTATCTCCTTATATAGCAGAAAAAACAACACATAGTAAGGTTAGTGGTTCATCTAAACATGTTTTGTTTCCTGTAAAGAACAATTTGTGCCAGCTTGCATCCCAATTATGTTGGACAAATCTGCCACAATTTGTAATTACATTATTATTTTAAATGAATCCATCCATGAATTAAAGTTGTCTTTTGTTTATTCACTGTAGTCTACAGACTGGTCTAAAAAATGAGCAAGGCTTTCAGCCATTTATAATAAAAGCAGAATGACTAAAAAGACCTACTATTTTTTTTAACTTTGCATTAATGAGTTCATCCCAAAATACATATGCAATAATACAGGAAATTAAGTTATAAATGTGGGGATGTGCTCCGAGTCACCATGAAAATCTGCATGCAAATGCATAATAATCACAAATCTACAATATTACAATATTAAAAAATACCTACAATTAAATTATCATGTGGAAATAATCATAATGTTATTGGAAACTCAATTATTGTGGCAACCCTTGTCGGGGAATTAGCAGGCTATGGCAAAGGCAAGTTGGACCTGAATTCATCAAATATATATTATCACAATATTACATGTTCACTTCGATTCCATGCAAAGACAAACATCCTCACTCACTAGTATCTGCTCAATGCATTTGTATTATTCATGAACAACTCTGTGATCTATTATACATACAAAACTGATTGTACACTGCTTGCCGCAGGCTACAATGCAGAGACACAGAATTAATTTTATTATATACACATGCATGATAATTGTGTAGGATTCGGTCAAATATCAAACCCTGCTCCTGTGCTCCATTATTTTACTTTCCAAAAAGGGGTCTAAGGTCAGCAGCAATTTCTCTTTGGCGACAGTGAACCTCTTTGTCATTTAGAGTAGAAAGTTCCTGGTTACTAATGAGCCTGGAGCTGTGATGAATGGTCACACACTCCCCTTCTCCTCAACCCCCACCCACCAAAGGAAAAAATGTAACTTTTATTGAGACTGTCAACAATTCCTTCCCTCTCTCTCTCACACACACATAAGTCACTTTGGGCAGCGGCTTCAGACTCAACATTCTACATCTACAAATCATCACAGATGGGACCTTCCTATAATTCTTTAAGCAGATGGTCAGTACACTCAGGGAAACTTCTTTCCAGATAATGAGGGTTTTACTTCTGAGATTCAACTTCAGGATCTATTGTTATTTCCATGATGTTTTAGTAATCCCTTTAGAAACACTTACATGGGGCTATTCTCCCTGAGACAAGTTCTCCTAAAAAACCCTAATAATAATTAAATGTTCTGAGTGTTGGTATGATGGCAGGAATCTACCTCTTTTGGTAAAACCAATGGATTCATAACTAGTTGCAGGGGCAGGAGGAAAGTTGCTCTTATGGGGAAAATTCATCACAGTTCAGAGGGGACCTGAACAAGGCCCAACGCTCCCCTTGAAAGTCCTGGTCCAGAGCTCATTGAAGTCAATGGGAGACTGGTGACTTCAGCAGGCTTTGGATTAAGCTAAAGCACTCAATGGAAGGCTTAAGTGGAGGAAGCAGTACAGAGGGCCTTGTGAATTTAACCAACAATATATTTATTACTTATACAGCACCATAAATGTGCATTGTATCCCATATTTGCAAGTACACAAGACTCCTCAGAACACATTTTAGCCCAATGATCCTAGACTTCTGCTTTGTGAAAAATTTCATATATAATCAACTGTGGAACTCTCTTTTCTCACCCTACCCTACCCTCCAGCATCCCGTCTGCCTTTCTCGTTTCTTGGATGCCGTTTGTTCCCTGGATTATTTTCAGCAGTAGTAATCAAAACGTACGCCAGGGGCATTTTCATTCGAAACTCACCACGAATGACACCAACAGCCCAAAT